>NW_006408541.1:22649365-22650442 GCF_000296735.1 Chrysochloris asiatica | reverse complement strand
ACATCACTCTCAATGAGAGAAACTGAAATCCTTCCCTTTGCAAACAGGAACCAGACAAGGATGCTGTTTGTCACCACTCCTATTAAATATTGTGTTGGGAATCTTATCCAGAGCTATAAGGCAAGATAGGAAAATTAAAGGCATACAAATTGGCAAAAAAGAAGTTAAACTCTCTCTATTTGCAGACAATATGATCCTACACATAGAAAATCCCAAAGACTGAGCAAAAAAACTACTGGACCTCATTGGAAGATTCAGAAAAGTGGTAGGGTACAGGAGCAATATACAAAAATCCGTTGGAATCATTCAGTTGATATGAAGTGAAAGGAGATGCACAATATACACAAACTTACAGACAGTATCCATTTAACCTAGCCTTGATGGCTTGTTTATCAGAACTAAACTAGAGGACGATTTTAAAAAATGTTTTGATAAAGGAAACAAGAGTAAATTGTTACAATTTGATGAACTTAACCTATACTCAGGGATGTAGTAGTTCAAAATACCAACAGAGAGGGAAGGAATCTTCACATCAAGTATCAATGCAATCTCCGTGTATACAGGGTAGATAAGGATGGGCAATTTAGACATTGGCTACCTAAAATGAGGAGGTGATAAAGGCATGAAGTGACTGACTAACATGTTTTCAAGAGGGAGTTTAGTTTAAGAATATGTGGGAGATGACAGAGTCCCCACTGAATAGTTTTCATCTTGTCTAGATGAATGTGGATAAAGGAGATGGGGATAAGATTCTTATGATTCAGTAATTGTTGCCATGACTAATGGTGATTTTCACAATTGTAAAGGTAGAAGTTTTGTAACAAAAACGGCAGAGTAATTTTGCAGTCCAGAATCAGAGGACCCTAGGACCATCAAGGGAGAAGAGTACCCTATTCAGAGAAGCAGTGACACCAGAGACAGAGATAGAGATGGGGACATAGAGAGAGGGAGAAGCTGAGGACTCTAGATTAATGGAAATAGAGGGAGGGAGAGTTGGCAGCCAGAAGGCAGGCTTGCAGAATGTGCCCTTTGGTGGTTTAAATTATTATATATTCCTGAGTATTAAAAAAAAAAAAA
>NW_006408541.1:22646226-22648365 GCF_000296735.1 Chrysochloris asiatica | reverse complement strand
GACGATGACGTGGAGAGATGGAGTGGCTGGGGACTTTAGTCCCAGAGAGGGAGAGGGGATGTGTGCTGATGACCAGGGGGTAGGCTTACAAGGTATATGTACCCTTTGGTTGGTTGATGATGCATGGAGGGGATTGTAACCATGGCAATGAAACAATATACGATGGGATGAATGTAAAATTAATGTTCTCCCATGTAAACTATCACATAATTCACAATAAAATATATTTTTTAAAGTCATCAATGAAAAAATATGGAGAAATTTAAGGGCTCTAATCCAGGGCACAAGGCGCTCTAGTAGCATAGTGGTTATGAATCGGGCTGCGAACCTCAAGGTCAGCAGTTCAAAACTACCAGCTATTCTGCGGGAGAAAGATGAGGCGTTCTGCTCCCATAAAGATTTACAGCCTTGGAAACCCTGTACTAGGTCGCTATGGGTCAGAACCAACTCGACGGCATTTAACAACAATAATCCAGGGCACACACAGACTACCAAACTTTACAAAAATTGCACAAACAAAAGAAGCCAAAATAGTTGATTGGGACATACTGAATATTAGAAACTTATGTATATCAAAAGACTTCCCCAAAAGAGTAAAAGGGAGCCTACAGAATGGGAAAAAAAATATTTTGCAATGACATATCAGACAAGGTACCAATTTCTAAAATCTATAGAAAACTACAACGCCTCTACAAGAAAAAACAAACAAATAGCCCAATTAAAAAATGGGCACAGGATATGAACAGACACTTCACCAAGGAAGACATTAAGGCTGCCAACAAACATATGAAAAATATTCACGTTCATTAGCCTTTAGAGAGATGCAAATCAAAACAGCAATAATAGTGAAGTTCAAAAAAACAGAGGACAATAAATGCTGGCAAGGATGTGGAGAGATTGGGATCCTCCTACATTGCTGGTGAGGTTGCAAAATGATCCAACCACTCAGGGAAACAGTATGGCGCTTCCTCAGAAAGTTGGAAATAGAAATATGATCCAGCAATTTTTCTACTTGGTATACATCCACAAGAAATATGAGCCAGAAAATGTTCATAGCAGCACTAAGTGCCCATCAATGGAAGAATGGATTAACAAACTTTGGTACATACACACAATGGGATATTATGCTACCTTGAAGAATAATAAGGAAGCTGTAAGCCACTACATAACATTATGCTTGAGAACATTATGCTGTGTGAAATTAGTCAGTCACAAAATGTGAAATATTGCATAAGACCATTATTGTAAAAACTTAAGAAAGATACCCACATTGAAACAAACAAACAAAAAATCTTTGTTGGTTACTGGGGGGAGGGAGGGGATGGTAGAGCATAGGGTAAGGGATAGACACAACATAGTTTGTGTCTTGGGGTGGGCAATACACAAGAAGGGGTAGGTGGATGGAGGAACAAGTCAGCTAGGCAGGTTTGTATGGGCTAAGTGGAACAGAAGTAAATAGTGATGTATGCTCAAATGTGGAACACCAGGGCTTATGATACAGTGATTAAGACATAGTCTGAATGGGTAAAAGAGGAGAAATAATGTTAAGATGTTTGACTGTCTTATGAATATTTGTTTCCCTTGCCTATTATTGTAAAATAGACACTCGAGGGGAATAGAAAGGAATATCTGGAAACATAATTATAGAAAGCTTGTAAACCTGTATTCAGCCTATAACTGATTAGAATACCTAAAAGGGGGGCTAGAACTTGCCCAGTGAAAGAGGCTTCTGGCAGAGCCTGTGTAGCGTATTAGACCTTTGGTGGAATCCTGATCCCCATCCAGAACCTTCGGAAGTGGGACATTCCCACTAGAAAAAACAAGTAGACCAGTCTGGAACACCTAGAGGAGCAGAAGCGACTTCTTGAAAGAAGGATCAGCGGTAAAAATTGAAAACAAAAATGGTAGTCTGCATGGCTACAGTGGTCAAAACAGCTTGGTACTGGTACAATGAAAGGTACAGAGATCAAGGGAACAGAATCGAGAATCCAGAAATTAACGCATCTACATACAGCCAACTGATCTTTGACAAAACACCAAAATATGTCCCATGGGGAGGGGATAGTCTCTTCAACAGATGGTGCTGGCAGAACTGGAAAATGATATGCAAAAGTCTGAAACAAGACCTTCACCTCACGC
>NW_006408541.1:22635419-22636100 GCF_000296735.1 Chrysochloris asiatica | reverse complement strand
TGAGATGATATACGATGGAATGAATGTAAAACTAAAGTTCCCCCATGTAAACTATCATGTAATTCACAATAAAACATTAAAAAAAAAAAAAAAAGTAGTCTGATTGGCTACTATAAGAACAAGCAAGTTGTTTGCCAGGAAGCTATCAAGGCAAGCAATCAAGTCCCTTCAGGACAAACCCCTTTCTAAGACTGAAATTCAAAGGGAATACGCAATCAGGCATGTAAGCTTGATGGCTGCCACGTTGGTCTACTGGTGAGTGGAAGTGAAGGAAAAGCAGCAATGAAGATGTGGTCTAAGTCTAATCATGCTACATAGATTCCCGTCGACCTGGAGTATGGTGAGACCTGGGGACTCCAGAGTCCGTGGATAAGGATATAGCCACAGAGGGCTAGAGCATCCAGTTGATGATATGAAGTTAGGGTAGATGCACAAGAATGCCCAAACTTGCAGATAGTACCCTTTTGACCTAGCTTCAATGGCTAGATGGATGATCAAAACTCAACTAGAGGAAGATTTAAAAAAAAAAAAATTTTGATACAGAAAACAAGTATAAATCACTACAATTTGATGAACTTGACCATACTTATGAATGTAGTAACTTAAAATACCAACCAAGAGGGAAGAAATCTTCACAGCAAGGATCATCCCCATCCCCTTTGTACATAGGATCGATAGAAA
>NW_006408541.1:22632724-22635269 GCF_000296735.1 Chrysochloris asiatica | reverse complement strand
TGGCTTACAAGTTTTCAAGAGGGAGTTTAGTTTAAGAGTGTGCGGGGAAGGTAAAATTCCCACTGAATAGTTTTCGTCTTGTCTAGATGGGTCTGATTAAAGGAGATGGGGATAAGATTCTTAAGATTCAATAGTGAGTAACTGTTATCATGACTAATTGCCATTGCCACAACCTTAAAGGTAGAAGTTTTGAAGCAAAAAAAGGGGAATGGTTGTTCTTAAAGTTCAGGAATGGAAGACTCTAGGAATATCAAGGTAGAAGAGTGGAAGTGGAGTGTGGGACCCTATCCAGAGAAGCAGTGATACCTGAGATGGAGGCAGAGATGATGACATGGCGACATGGACTCTAGGCTCATGGAGGCAAAGGGGCTGTGTGCTGGCATCCAGGGGGCAGGCTTGCAGGGTGTGCCCTTTGGACTTTTGAATGATTATATATTTCTGAGTGTTTTGGTGTGCATCTGAAAAATAGCCCAGAGGGAATACAAGCAAATACTGTTGAAAGATGATACATGGTGGGGATTGTAAGCATTGCAGGGAAATGAAATACGATGTTCTCCCATGTAAACTATCACTCAATTCACAATAAAAACTAAAACAACAATAAAAAACAAAACAAAACAAAACAAAAAACAGTCAACCTTCAGGTGGAAAAATGATGGTTACAATTTTCAGGAATTCTCAAAGACCAGCATTGGAACATTCAGGAAAAGGGTTCAACAATTAATAGTGCTTGTTACAGTGAGATACTCATTAAAGCTGAAACCTAAATCTTGGATTAAATGCAGAGAACTGCTATCCAAGAGCACTGTGATGTCACATGACAATGTTCATCCCCACGCCTGTGTCCAAACTGTTGACACTCAGCAAAAACTTCATTTTGAGGTGTGAAAGCATTCTCCCTCTATTCCCGATCTTGCTCACTGAACTTTCAAATCTTTGGTCCCCTGAAAGCAGTACTTCAAGGATGAAGATTCACCTCTGATGAAGAAGAGAAGACAGTGATGTGTTTGTGGCTCACAGCTCAGCCTAGAACATTTTTAAATAAGGGAATGTCAAAGTGTATTGAAATGCAAGGAGGTTATGTGGGGAAATGATGTATTTGTCTTTTCTAAAAGTTGAGTAAAATACAGTCTACAGGCAGAGTGCAGATAATTATTGACTCACCCTCATATGAAGGGCCATATAGTAAATAATTTGGGTTTTGTGGGCCATAAGGTCTCTTTCATAACATCTCAATTCTATTGTTGTAGCATGAAAGCAGCCATAGACAACATGTAAATGAACAGAAGTGGCTATGTTCCAAGAAATGTTTATTTACAACCACAGACATGGAATTAGATTTGACCCACTAGTCTCAATTTGTTAATCTCTACTCTAAAGTAGAGAATGAAAAATTAAAAGCCCGGCAAAGAAGCCCTTAATGTTGCCATACTTACTCCATTTGCTTTGCTGAGTGCCTGGAAATAGATACTGTAGCTTTTCAATGGGGAGAGTGGAGGGTTCCAGTAGCCATTGTATGTCTTGTTGTCACCAACTGTAAATGGTTGGGTAACAGGCAGGTTGGCAGGCTTCAATTCAGCAGCAAAATAGTGTAGGGAATCCAGGTTGGAAGCATTCCTATAGCTCACAGGCACTGAGAAGCACTCGATGATGTCTGCTGCCCTCCGTGACTTCTGAAGTCGCTCCTCCTTGACAACTAGCTGATAAACACTGGACAGGAAAGAGAAGAGGCAGATGAGCAGTCATCTAGAGGAGATGACTCATTAATTCCCAGTGTATCAACACAACTTCTCCCATGTAGAAACATCATCATAACAGCTGCCTACAACTAAACCTTCTACTTGATTTTTAGATTTACAAAGCCACCATTTTCTAGAAATCCATCACCACTTAGATGTCTCAAAGCTAACTCACACTAGACATGTCCCAAATTTAGCACAGCACTAACCCTACAAACCTGCCTGTACCTAATTCTACACATCTCTCTTTAATGAAACACATGAAGATAAGTCCAAAAGTTCTGCTACAAAATCAAAGCAACATTAAGCAAAAATATCAAGATGTGAAGCTCTTGCCTCTCAGCACATCCTCCATCGGGGTCTGTACATTTTGAAGGCAGTGTTTCCATTTCTCTAACCCTTTCCCAAAGAATTCTGTGCTCTGCATTTATACCATATCCAAATGGCAGTTGGGGCACCCTCAAGGGGCTCAAATCATATGCTTTGTCAATGTTATTTGAGTTTGTGGAACAAAAAGAAGTCTGAAGGGGAAATATGAGGACTGTAGGATGGCTAGGGAAAGGTTGCCCAAAGAAATTCTTATAGGACAGCTGGTATCACCCTCAAAGAATGAAGTGGTGTATTGTCATGACGGGAAAAAACAATTCCTCAGTGCAACTTTTCTGAACTTTTTCTCATCAATGTAGTTTTCAATTTTCTTAAAACTTCTTCATGATAAGCCCCTATGATCTCCCTGTGTCATTCAAGAAAATCTATCAAAATTACACCTTTGAAATGCCAAAAAAAAAAAAAAAAAAAAAAAAAAA
>NW_006408541.1:22616952-22632619 GCF_000296735.1 Chrysochloris asiatica | reverse complement strand
TTTTTTTTTTTTTTTTAAGGCACCGTAAAAAGACTAAGACAAGTGTATTGCTGATAGGATTTGTCTGCAACCATCCACTGATTGCAGAGACATCTTTAAACAGGTTTTGTTTGGTATTAAGCAATGTATATATGAAAGGGAAGTTTAGAAGCAATACTTTTTAACTTATTCTCATACCACCATTCAAGTGGCCAGATCCTGAATCTAGGGATCATTCTCAATTCCCACCTCCTTAGTTCTCACTGAGCACTTCTAATCAACAAGCCCTACTGACTTGACCTCAGCAATGCCTCCCCTGCCCATCCTCCTTTTTCTCCTCTCCTGATAATGCCTAGGTTGGGGATTTCCCCAATCATATCTGAATTCAACTGCTCTCTTTCCTTCTAATTTATTTGATGTAATTAATTGTCAATCCATTTATCTTCCTAATTATATATCCTTGTCCATTTCAAACATTTCCACATGCTCTCCATTGTTCAAAGGATGCCATCTAAACCCCTCATCCTGTCACCATAGGTCATTTGTCCCTGGAGCCCAGTTACATCGCAGGAGGTCTTCTCATGATGCATGTCATGTGCCACTTGTTCCAGATCCTGTGTTACTGCCCTAACACCCTTCAGCTGTCACCCCTTGCTGTGTCTGTCTATGTGCGCTCTACCAACAATGCTATTCCCTAAATGCTCCTCTATGAAGTCTGCTTAGATCCTGCAAGTTTGGATGAATTTCTCCCCTTCTCATTTTCCCTGTAGTTCACTAATTGCTAACTGGTTGAGATTGCAATAACACAAACATGGGGCTATTGTCTTTTTTCCCCAGATTGTCACCTTTTGGGAAGTGGGAGTGGAGGCCTAATCATCACTGCACTGCCCCTCACCCACACCCAGTAATTGATCAATGAATGTTTGTTCAAATGAATCAAAATTAATTAAATTAAAATTGAGAGCAAGCATGAAACTAAACCTGACTAGATGCAGAAGCCTTAATCAGGATAAACAACGATTCCCCTGAGCTCCTGTCTCGTGAACGCTGACTGTTTTCTCTGCCTGGATGACTGTAAGAAGTGGATAATGTGGGAATAAGGATGGCTGAGCCTTCATTGAATACTGGTTATGTGCCAAATGTTATAGGTCCTTTTTGTCAAAAAATATTCCGAAGTTTATAAATACGGATGACATATTTTCCACCTCTTTGTCCACATTTACTACTTCCCTTGAATAAATACTGTTCTTTTGGAAGCTCTGTATTGCACAGATCTGAGATTTATGACCCAAGACAAAAGACAAATGAGAAGTACTGTCCAAAGAATGCCCACAGGAGACTTTTGTGTTAATGAGTTGGTTGCAGATAGTCCCAGACCAATCATTTAAAGTTGGCATAGTGGACTAGCATAGTGGGGGCTACCAACCTTCAACTAGACACATGGTAAGGAAGTACAACTTCTTTGAATATACAGGCACAGAACTATTACATTAGGCTATGGAGGGTGTGATGGGTAGGGTTTGGTGTCAACTTGGCTGCCCCTGAATTCTCATTGATTTGGCAGTTAAGATGTAGTATCCCCTATGATGAGATCTAATATAATGTAATCACTTCCATAATGAGGTCTAATATAATGCAATCACTTCAATTATGAGATCTGCTATGAGCAGCCAACCAACAGAAAGGAAATTTCCTTAGGGATGTGGCCTGCAACATCTTTCATCTTACAAGAGATAAAAGGAGAGAGGAATGAGCAGAGAATAGGGACTTACTACAAATGAAAAAGAAAAGTTAAAGTGGAGTGCATCCTTTGGCCAACTGGTCCCTGCATTGTGAAGCTCCTAGATCCAGAGAGAACTTGATGCAAAGACACATGGAGATCTCCAAAGAAAGCTGGGTCTGCAGGTGCTTAAAGGAGATAAGGACTTTTTTCCAGAGCTACTGCTCTGGATTTGTACCTTCCAAACTGTGAAATAATACAATTCTGTTTATTAAAGCCATCCATTTGTAGTACTTCTGTTATATCAGCTCTAGAGAACTATGACAGAGGGACCGTCCCATGAAAATGTGAGGCAGTATGGCAAGCACTGGGGTCCTGGTGTGGCACTGTAGGATAAGCACTCGACCACAATGCTGGTTAGAACCACAAGATTGGCAGTTGAAACTCACTAGCAGTTCCTTAGAAACCCTACACAGTTCTCTGAGTCAGAATTAACTAGATGGAACTTAACAACAACATGGCAAGTATTTCCCTGTATCTCTTTGAGCATGGGGATGGTTAATCATGGGCATGTGTGTGTATACCAGGTCTGGATTAGTGTGATACCTGGGTAGGATGGCAAGAGCTCAGTAACTATGCCCACTGGTCAATGTGCACATCTGAATGTGAACTTGGCAGGCATCCTCAAGTTCATGTGAGTGCATGTGGGCAAACTCTCCATGAGTGAATGTCACCTCTGAAGATTCACCATGTCTGAATACGGTTCTGTAGCATATGTGTTTCTCTGATAATTGAACATAAACTTTCTGAATGAGTGGGTACAACATCCAGAGAATGTAAGTGTTTGGAAAAATGAGTGAGTTTATCACATTTCATTCTTTGCATATCTGTGTCTCATAGGTGTGTCCACAGAGCCAGCTGGAGACAACAACTTAAATTATTTCAAGATAAACTCCCTCCTCAACTTTAGGGTCCTTCTTAAGGAGTATTGCTGTGTTTATCAGGACAGCTAAGCTCAAAAGCAGAACAAGACCCCACACCCAAACATAGAGGGCACAGAATGAGAGTGTAGAGATTTACAACAGAGGTCAGGACCTACGCTGCTTTGCTTACAACTATCCTAAGTAAAACTTTGATCTGTCCAAAGTGCTGACTAGTAGCTTGACCCATTGAGAATCCATTCATTACTCATAGACACAAGGGGGAAAGCAATAAATAACAATTGAGTGATTGAATGAATCAGATAATCTCTTGAGTTTCCTTACAAGGATAGCAATGGTGTTGTTGTTGGTGTGCTGTGGAGTTGATAGCATTGTTCTTGTTAGATGCCATCAAGTCAGTACTGACTCATAGTGAATCTATTCACAACAGAACGAAACACTGTCAGGTCCTAGGGCAACCTCACAATCATAGTTACACCAAAGTCCATTGCTGCTGCCACTGTGCAGATCCATCTCATTGGGGTCTTACTCTTCTTTGCTGACCCTCCACTTTACCATACATGATATCCTGACTTCCAAGGAGCACTCTAGCTATACTTCTTCCATCACAGATCTGTTTGTCCTCTTGGAAGCCCATGGTACTTCCAGTATTCTCCTCCAACACTGTAACTCAAAATGCATCAATTCTTCTGTGGTCTTTCTTATTCAGTGTCCAACTTTTTTATGCATATGAGGTTATTAAAAATACCATAGCTTGGGTCAGGCGCACCTTAGTCCTCAAAATGACATCTTTGCTCCTCAACACCTTATACTGGTTTTGTGCAGCAGATTTGCCTAATGCAATACGTCTTTTGATTTATTGACTGCTGTTTCTGTGAGTGTTGATGGTTGATCCAAGCAAAATGAAGTCTTTGAAAACTTGAATCTTTTCTCCATTTATATGGGTGTTGTTTATTGGTTCAGTGGTGAGGATTTTTATCTTCTTTATATTGAGCTGCAAGCCATACCAAAGACTGTGGACTTTCATTTTCATCAGTATTTTAAGTCCTCTTCACTTTCAGTAAGCAAGGTTGCATCATCTGCATATTGCAGTTGTTGATAAGTCTTTCTCCAATCCTGATGCCACATTTTTCGATAACATTAGTTCTTAAGACTCTTCAGCATTGGGTTAGGGGCACTCAACCTATCCAGTCCCAGATCAGAAGGGACCAACAACCTCATCTCCAGTAGTCAGAGTTGGAAAGAGCTGTGGGACCTTACTTGCCCATTTTATCTCTAGCCACCACTAGGGTTGATCCTATCCATATGACAAGTCCTTCGTCTTGATTTCTCATTGCAGTCTTCTTATTCTACCCTGGAGTCCTCCTGTTATCCTTGCCCTCTAAACTGAGATCCCAATTCCTTAGAAGTACTATGGGGATGGATATTACTCCTAGAATCATTTTCTCTTGTCTCTGTACCTCCTACTATGGGATGGATCCAGGAGAGTCACAAAGCTGATCTCAGGTATAGTCTATGGTTGGAATGAGGTTCCACAGTTGTGGACAATCACAACTTAGCCTTAAACAATTGAATGCTGGGATCAGCACTGGAATGCGGACCACAAGGATCAGTTCAAATCCAACAGCTAGTCCTTGGAAACTCTATACAGGGTCACTGTAAGTTGTAACCAACTCAACGACACTTAACAAAAACAACAACATGGCCCAGAAGGGAGGTACAGCATTTTTATAAGAGACAACCTGTATCCTGGCCATCTTCTCCTCCCCACCAATCTGATTATTGAAGACTCACTCTAAATTCAACTAAATTGAACAAATAATTTAAGAAATACTGAGACAAAGAGAGACTAAAGGATCCATGACTGTCAAACTGTAGTAAAAGCCGAAACCCAGACTTCTGATTCACAGTTCAGTATCCTTTCATCTTCTCTACTTTCCTTCTTATTTTGTATACCACCAAATATGAAAAGGGATTTCTGAGCATATTTTACTTGGTAAAATAAGCTGTTTAGTTCCATCCTACCCATCCTCATCTGAAATCATAAAGAATAAGAAAGGCATTTATGAGGTAAACTTTGTAGACAACATATAGTTCTGGTCCAACGGGGATTAACATGTCAAACTATACCCAGCACCTCCCTCAGGCTCATGGTGTCTGCAGCTTGTACATTCAGAAGCAATCCTGCAATTGCCAGAAAGATGTAAAGCATTTTGTTATGTAAGTCTGTTTGCTAGGAGATTGAGCCTCTCTTGAAAACCGGGGACCATTGATTATGGAGGAATGGAGAAGAAGCAGCACTTGTAAGCTGTGCAACTTTTCTTTCTCTGACATATTTATTTGGGGTGGTGGTGGTGGTGGTGGTGGTGAAGACCAGAAGCAGGGTATTATTTTTGTTTCTTGTAGTAACTCCACTCTCATCATAATTCCCTTGAAAATACATTTATCTAAGAGCAAGCTTTTTTCCAGCTCGCTTATAATGATAAAATCATACCTAGATAAGAACAACTCCACAAAAGTCATATCTCTAACTCAGAAGAAATGGTTGAAATAAACTCTTCTATTCATTTGTAAAGAGAAGGGACACTATACAGTAGAAAACTGAGCATGTAAAGGCTCAACTCACAATATACTGCATTTAGTCATACATCTTCACCTCCTGTGCAAAGCTCTCTATTTCTCTCAGGAGAAGTTGGACATTTATGACCTTTTTCTTTGCATACCATTATCCTGAAGTTCTGTTCTTGTATGGGACCCTACAAGCCAGGCTGAGTGCCAACCTCAACTAGTTCATTGGTGATGGTGCTGCTGCAAGACAAAAAGGAGTTTGTAGTAATTGTTATCATGATTAATTACGACTGTCACAGTTGTAAAGGTAGAAGTATTGCAACAAAAACGTGGGCGTGGTTAATCTTACAGTCCAGAAACAGAGGATCTTAGGACCATCAAGGGAGAAGAGCACAAGCAGAATGCGATACCTTATCCAGAGAAGCAGCAACACCAGAGACGGAGGCAGAGATGGGGACATAGAGAGAAGGAGCAGCTGAGGACTCTAGATTCACGGGAAAGAGAGGTACTGAGAGCTGGCAGCCAGGAGGCAGACTTGTGTCCTTTGGTGGTATAAATTATTTTATATGCCTGAGTTTTGTGTTTGTTGTTTTTTTTAAAAAAAAGAGCTAAAGTTAAACATTGCTAACCAATGGTACATGGAGGGGATTATAATCATTGTAATGAAATGAGGTGTATGATTTGATTAATGTAAAACTGATGACCTGCCCTGTCCACAATAAAACCTTAAAAAAAAAAAAAAAGGCAAACACTCATAAATAAATAAATAAATAAAAAGATAAAAAATAAAATCCCGTAATTAAATTAAAAAAAAAGAAAAAAAGGGGTTTGCACTTTCTTTTTTCCACCTCCCTGGCTTTGACTTTCTCACTCTGCAGCTCAGCTTCAATATCGATCAGGGAACCTCTTTGCTACCGTGACTGAGGCCTCCCAACACCTAACCTTACAGACCCAGGTTTCTGGCAACTTCTGGTTTTTATCCAGCCTCTAGTTTCAGCATCTTCTGTCATCTGAGGTAAAGACATTCCACTCTAGTCCCAGGTCCCAAGGCTGCCAACTTGCAGAGGACAGTTGCCTTCAGACCCTTTCAAGACAATCGTTGTTATGTGCAATCAAGTTGGTACTGACCCATAGAGACCTTATGAACAACTGAATGAAACACTGCCCAGTCCTGCATCAACCTCACAATCATTGCTACATTTGAGCCCATTGCTGCTGCCACTGGGCTAATCATCTTGTTGGGGACTTCCTCTTTTTCTCCAACCCAAGACCATAGCCAGCAGGAACTCCTCCGAATGGCTGTAAAAAACCCTGCTGCTTGACTGTTCTACTCTCTCTGATTCTTGAACAACATGTATTTCCTGCTAATGGTTTAGGAGGTAGCTCATGCTTCTCTGACTAGGCATCTTGGAGGGGGACCAGAGACTTATGAAAGCCATCCATCCATTATGAACACTTCCTGTGGTCCCTGTCTATGGCCAGGAAAGATGTCTCTAGCCAGGGGCTACATCAACTCAGACTGCTGAAGTCAGAGGACCAATGGTGGTTGTTGCTAGTTGTCACTGAGTTGGTTCTGACGCATAGGGACCCTGTGTACAACAGAACGAAACACTGCCTAGACTGAGCTGTTGCTTAATTCACAGGTGAAAATTCCCCAGCTCCAGGAAGAGGAACGTTTGGGGTCATATTCTGCCTGATAGAGACCCAGAAAGGTTATATTCATAGATAAATACGGTGATTATCTGTTTTAACTGATTTAAAAGACAAATGCATAAGATAAATTTTCAATATTTTTTTGAGTGGGCTAAAGCATAAATATAGGATATACGAGGGGACTTCGAAAAGTTCATAGAAAAACGGAATTCATGAAATAATGTAATTTTTCCATGGGCTTTTGACGTCCCCCTTTGTATATCACAAAAACAATGTAAAGAAGGGGGCTGGAGCTGTACTGAAAATATAGCAATGCAGTGCAGTGCTGGTATAAGGATAGAAATATAGATGTGTATTTCAACCTAAGAAATATAGATCAATCAATCAAGGAGAGGCCAGAAATAAACCGCTATATTCATGGCCAACTAATTTTCTACAAGGAGCGCTGTGTTTTGTAGGGTAAGCCCTGGACTGCTAACCATAAGGCTGACAGCTCAAACCTACCAGCTGTCCTGCAGGAAAAAGATGAAGCTTTCTACTCCCACAAAGATTTACAGGGTCACTGTGAGTTGGAACTGACTTAACAGCACCTAACAATAACAACAATTTTCTCCTAAGGTGCCAAGGCAATTCAGTAGAAAAGGAATAATATTTTCAACAATTGTAAGTCCTGGTGTGGCACTGTGAGTTAATGCGCTGGGTTGAAAGGTCGATTTGAGCTGAAAAGTCAGCAGTTCAAGCTCACCAGCCACTCCTTGGAAATCCTAATCAGGGTTTCTATGAGTCAGAACTGACTTGATGGCACTAAACAACAACAATAATTTTCAACAAATGGTGCTGGGTCAATTGAAGACGTGCATGCAAAACTAAATCTAAACCCTTCTGTTAAACCGTATACAAGAATGAACAGAAAATGGATCGTAGTCCTAAATACAAGAGCTAAAATTATAAAACTTTTTAACCTTGGATTTAAAATAATAATAATAAGAGTATGTAGCTACAATACAAAAAATGTTATCCATTAATGGGAAGAATAAAGGCAAAAACAAGATTTAGATGTTACTAAAAAATTTGATTACTAAAAGATTTGACCAGACATTTCACCAAAGATTATTAGCAAACGTCTAATTGTTGTTAAGTGCCATCAAGTTGGTTCCGACTCATAGCGACCCTGTATAGAGATTCTGAGAAGTGGCTGGTGTGATTGAATCGCCTACCTTGGGGTTCACACCAACTTTGCAGTCCAGCACATTAACTGACAGCACCATACCAGGGCTCCAAATGTCTAATACTCTAATGAGAAGATGCCTAGCACCTTTCGTCATTGTCCTTGTTAGGTGCCACTGAGTGGATTTCGACACATAGCAATCCCATGTGACAGAATAGAACTGCTCCACAAAATTTTCTTGACTGTAAACTTGACAGAAGCAGATTTCCAGGTCTTTCTCTCACAGAACTGCTGGGTGGTTTTGAACCACCAGCCTGTAGGTTAGCAGCCAAGTGCTTAACTTTTGTACCATTAGACTTTTTATTTTGTTATTAGGGAAATGTACATCAAAACTACCACGAGAACCCACTACACACCCACTAAAATTACTGTAATAAAAAAGACAATAATATATGTTGATAAGGATGATGAAAATCTGGAACCATCACACATTGCTGGTGGGAAAATGGAATGGTAGTTTCTTAAAAATGGGAGTTATCATAAATGGACCATTCACCCAACCATTCTGAAAACACATCCCCACAAAGACATGTATATAAATGTTCGTGGTGGTGGTTATGTGCCATGGAGTTGGTTCTGACTCATAGAGACCCCTGTACAGGGTTTCTGAGGCTATAAATCTTTATGGGAGCAGAAAGCCTCATCTTTCTCCCCTGGAACAGCTGGTAATTTCGAACTACTGTAAATGTTCATAGCAGTTTTATAATAGTCCAAATATGGAAACAATCTAAATGCCAACTGCATGATGAATGGATACATAATATATGGTAATTTGAAATGTTGAGGAAATGGAAATTTATGAAGATGGAAATCAGATTAGTGAATTCTTGGGACTGGAGTTGGGATCAGAGATAGAGGAACACAAGGGATCATTATGGTGTGATGGAAATATTCTAAAATGGAATTGTGGGAATGGGTGCACAATTCTAGACATTTACCGACAATCATTGAATCGAGTGACTTTTATGGCATGTAATTTATAATGGGTGAATTTTATGGTATGTAAATGATACCTCAATAAAGTTATTAAATATGAGTGAAATGGACTGAATAATCTTGGATGGTTTCTCCCTGCAAAAGTCTATGCTTTAGCATTCAACTATGCACACATTTTAATACAAAAATGCTATGATAAACCATTGGCATTATGGTACAAGACAAGCTAAGAAACAAGTGTGAACTTTGTAATCCCAACAGAATCTAGCTTTGCAATTGCATTCCCCACATTAAAGGTCACTTGGAACCACTGAACAGAAATTCACAAAGATGTATATATTAGTCAGCCAACTTTTATCCCAGGCCTCTGGGAATTCCCATTTTTACTCACTATTTGCCTAGTCAAAATAGTCCCTCAAGGAGGCAAGGAAATTGTGTGTTTGTAGTGGGGAGGGTAATGAGTCATGCAGTCTATATCAGATTGTGTAACTGTGTATTCATTTTCTGACTAGCTGTGTTATCAATTGTCCCCTCTGCCTTGGTTTCATGCATCTATTCATCAGAATAGCTACATTGAATGGCTACAGTGGAGCAGTTACAAGTTTTGAATGTAACATGACTTCTGGGGATCCGGAGCTCAGAACCAAGATGGGGAGACTGATACGATAATGCAGTGAGGTGAGGGCAGAAAGATGAACTCGGCCATCTAAGGATTTTGACAGCAGGAGAACTTAAAGGACAATGTGAGCACTAGACGTAATGCTTCCAAAACGTGTTGTCTCTTAAGTGCTCTATAAAATTGGCTTGCTTCATCAGGATTACAGCATGCATTATTATTATTGTTGTTATCAGGTGCTATCAAGTCGGAACCAACTCATAGCGACTCCATGCACAGCAGAATGAAACAATGTCCAATCCTGGGCTAGCCTCATTACCGCTGCCACACTTGACACCATCAATGCCACCTGGCTAATCCATCTCGTTGGAGGGCTTCCTCTTTGTCTCTGACTCTCCATCTTACCCAGCATGCCATCCTTCTCCAGCGATTGTTCCCTCCTGACAATATGTCCAAAGTATGAGAGATGAAGTTTAGCCATCCTGGCCTCCAAGGAGCACTCTGACTGCACTTCTTCCAAAACAGATCTATTGGTTCTTTTGGCAGTCCATGGTACTTTTAGTATTCTCCTCCAACACCACAATTCAAAGGCATATAGTGCTACCAAATTACACAAGCAAGAGTTTTCTTGTTTTCCACTTGGACACTTTGAATTGCACTTGATAAACTTAATAAAAAATGGATTTTGTGCAGAAATTTAGAGGAAGAAATATATGTTGTGTGAAGCAATAATAACAATGCAGTTGAAGTATTCAAGTATGTTTAACTTACTTTCAGATGAAAGCAATGGAAAATGTGTAAGAAGTCAGACAATCATCTGCTGAAAGTTAGTTTCATATTCTCTTCTCCAGTATTTTGAAAACAAGTATAACTAGCTTTTGTGGAGCATGTACTGGATTTGAGATAAATTTTAAATCAAAATTAAAAAGACGGCTATTTCCCTCTTGGTAACGAGTCTTGTCTCTTTTATAATACCATACTTCCAATTCATAAGCAATTCATGTCAGATTCAATGTATATCCAGAATTGGACAATTTTTATCATCTCCACAACCACCACCCTGGTCTAATAACCCATAATCTCTTGATTAGATTATTGAAATAGTCTCCCAACTGAACTTTCTGCTTCAACCCTTGCCACCCTTGAAATCATGAACAGCGTGACCTCTTATGGCTCCTATCTTGCTTAGTGTAAAAGGAAAAGAAAAATGTCTACAAGCTTCTCTCTCTTGCTCTGATCTCTCTGGCCTCATCTTTTCTAATTCTGCTCATTACTCTGACTTCTTAGCATTCCTTGAATACTCTTAAGTTGCTTCCATCTCTAGGCCTTTGAACTTGACATTGCCTATGCTTTTTGATCAAATAGATACTTTGCTTGCTCCTTCACCCCTTCCAGTGAGGTCTTCAATATATTTTAAATAGTAACCCCAGCCCACAACCTACCCTCGTCTGCTTAATTTTTCTCCATGTCATTTATCACCATCATTTATGCATAGGTGTGTGTGTGCAGACATATGCTTAAGAGGTTAAGTCACTAACAGAGGATGGCAAAGCACAGAGCCTGTCACCTTCCATGGGAAAAGATGACTGAATAAAATGCAGGGCCAGTTAGGTGATATTTGGATTGATGACCTTGATTTGGTGACCTTTTCTAAAACAACACTGAACTAACAAGCAAAACCCAGGTTTTCATTCTAGCTCTACCACTGGCTAGCTCTGCCTGACAGGCTGAGCAAATCACTTTACCTCTAGAATCTTACATTTAACATGGGATCATTCTGGCCAATGCAATAAGACACAAAACAGAAGAGCTATACATTTTAGAAAGGAAAGCAATTCATCATCATTTGGAGATAATACGACTGTGACCTAATATATCCAAGAGAATCTACTGACAGAATTTTAAAATTAATAAAAGAATTCAGTAAAGTGGTTTGATAGAAGATAGAGATAAATAAACTGCACAGCATGTAATGGAAAAATCCTTTTAGAATAGAGTCCTTTTAAAAATAGCTAAGAATATCACAAGTAAGAAATGTACAGGACTGAGTTGGGGAGAAAAAAAAACAAAATCTCTATTGAATGATATAAAAGTGTATCTTCAATCCCTAGTGCAGGATTTGATGATTGTTGTTAGGTGCCGCCCACTCAGTTCGGACTTATACGTGATCTCATGTCCAACCGAACAAATGTCCAGGCCTGCCCGTTCTCACCATCCCTGTATGCTAGAGACAAATTGTTGCAGCCACCATGTCACTCCATCTCATTGAAGACTTTCTTCTTTCTCACTGATCCTCTGCTTTATTAAGTATGATTTTGTTTTTGCCAAAGGACTAGTCCTTCCTGATAACATTCCCAAAGTACATGAGATGACATCTTGCTATCTTTACTTCTAAGGAGCAGTATAACTGTACTTCTCCCAGGATAGATTTGTTCATTCTTTGGCAGTCCATGGTATATTCAGTATTCTTCATCAACACCATAATTCAAATTTATCAATTTTTAGTTTTCCTTTTTAATTGTTCAGCTTCCCCATGCATCTGAGGTAACTAAAAATACCACAGCTTGGGTCACGGTTTGCTGTTGTCGAACTTAGGTGCTGTCCAACTGGTTCTGACTCATAGCCACCCTATGTGCAACAGAACAAACTATACATTTTAGAAAGGAAAGCAATTCACCATCATTGCCTGGTCCTGCACCATCCTCACAATTATTGTCATGTTCAAGCCCATTGCTGCATCTATCTTGTTGAGGGTCTTCCTCTTTTTCACTGATTCTCTCCTGAGTATGATATCCTTTATCAGGAACCGGTCCCTCCTGATAACATGACCATTGTGAGATGAAGTATTTCCATCCTCCCTTTTAAGGAACATTTTGGCTGTACTTCTTCCTAGACAGATTTGTTGGCTTTTCTAGCAGTCTCTGGTGATTTCAATATTCTTCACCAACACCATAACTCAAATGCCTCAATTCTTCTTAGGTCTTCCTTATTCATTGTCCAACTTCCATATGCAGATAAAGAAATTGAAAACACCATGGTTTGGATCAGACACACATTAGTCTTTTAAGTGTCATCTTTACTTTCTAACACTTTCAAGAGATTTTGTGCAGCAGACCTGTCCAATGAAATGTATCATTTGATTTCTTGACTGCTGCTTCCATGAGCACGATTGAGGGTCCAAGTAAAATGAAATCCTTGACAACTTCAATTTTTTTTTCCATTTGTCATGATGTTGTTTTTTGGGGCCGGTTTGTTTTCTTTCCATTAGGTTGTAATCCATATTGAAGGTTGTAGTCATTTGTTTTTATCAGTAAATGTCTGGAGTCCTCTTAGCTTTCAACAAGCACAGTTGTTACACCTGCACATCACAGGTTGTTAATGAAACTGCTTTCAATCTTGATGAGTTCTTCATATATGGCATATTCTCACTATTTGCTCATCATACAGACTGAATAAGTATGAAAACTTTACGAATAGCGTGGCTTGTTAATGGGAGTTAAATAATTGTGCTGAACCGGAAATAGATAAATTGACAGAAATGCTGTTACCCTGGATGAAATCATCAAATATTGTGAAAAGTTAATCTCTTACCAAATTGGTTTTCATTTTCTTTGAGAAAAAGCAAATTGTACAAACTATGGGGAAATTGGGTGGCATCTCGGAACCCTAAAGTCATGGATACACATGCTTTTGCAATTCCAATATTTTCAATGGAATTTGCTTGTTTCTTTGTTTAAGACAAGAGCTATATTTACAAACTTTGATGTTTAACAAGGGGAATTAAGGTGAATAATCATTCCTGGATATTAAAAGTTAAAAAGAAATGGGAACACACATGTGCTTTTCTGAGTAAGTGGATTTAACACACAGAAATACAAACAACACAAATCAATGCAAAAGAGAAGCAATGCTCAATAAATGACATTGAACAATTTCACAATTATGATGAAAAACAACATATTTAACACCTTACCACATATGCTAAACCATATTAAATCTCAAGGGGATAAAATTTAGTGCATTTATTGAAAATTTTCAGAATGCCCCTGGCTACCAAATGCGATCTTTGATTGTGATTTTTTATTGGATACTGGTTGAATTTTAAAATGCCTTAAGTGCACTTAATTTGAACAGTTGGGGAAATTTGAATATGGAATTCTGAAGTATATGTTAAAACCATTGACACAGAGTTGATTACAACTCATAGCAACCTTACAGGACAGAGCTGAACTGCTCCAAAGGGATCCCAAGGATGTCACTACAGAAGCAGACTGACACATCTTTCTCCCATGAAGTGGTTGGTGGATTCAAACCATTGACCTTTTGATTAGCAGCCAAGTGCTAACCCACTGCACCCCAGTTCTTTGAAGTCTACATCTGATACCAGTATGAGATCAGTCTTAAATATTCTAAGTGTGCTGAATGTAGTTCTACTCTGTTGTAAAGTGTCGTTTTGAGTCAGAATCGACTGGATGGCACATGACTTCTAGGAGATGGCCTTTTTTCTTAGGAGGTACAAGCATGTTTACAAGTGCCAGGATTACTATAATCATTAAATGGCTCAACAACCATATTGTTAAAGGAAGAAAGAGAAACTAAATGACTGGTGAATCTGGAAGAAGGTATATGGATATTTATTGTACAATTGTTGTAACATTCCATAGGTTTGAACATTTTCAAACCATCTTGAGGTACAAAAATATTTTATGATTAACAATAGAAGAACTCTTTCACAAACACACAAGATGTATCTAGGTGAACATGTGAAATGTCTGAAAACAAGAAAAAAAAATAAAACAACAACAAATTAGAAAAGTTATTCCAAGTAAATCTAACAGAGGAGAAAACACTATTTAAGGCATTTATCCTGGTATGGTACTGTAGGATAAGCACTGAACTACTAACCACAAGGTTGGCAGTTCAAATCCACTGGCTGTTCCTAGAAAAGCCTATACAGGATCAATCTGAGTCAGCACCAACTTAACTGTACTTAACAACTATAAAAAACAACAATTAGGTACAAAGGATAATGTTGACAAGTGGGGTCACACAAAAATCAATAAATATAAATATGGTATAGATTATATTCTTTAAATACAATGAACTAGAACTTGAAGTTATTAAACCAAAATTCTAAGCAAGTCTGTTTTTGGAATCTGAAAAGCCTTTGTCATTAAACAAAAAAGAATGACAATAAATTAATTAAGCATTCCATAAAAAGAAAATTAGAATAAACAACACTGGAGCCAGATGGCTTTTCCAATGAGTTCTTTCAGTCTTTCAAGAACAGATAATTCCTATGTTATATAAGTACTTATACAAGATAGAAAAAGATGGAAAATATACCAAATTATTGAAAATGATATCTCTAATATATTACTAAATTAGTTCCTAATAAACATATTAACTAAATATGTAAACTAAATAACTAAATCTATAAAACTAAATACTATAAAAAAGATAGATTTAATAATAGAAAATGTATGAACCAATTACATAAGGAAGTCCAAGCAGAAGGCCATAAGAACATATAAACAGATGCCAAAATGGTATGCGATTAATGTCCATTTCTGATTTTAAAAAATTCACAAAGATAAGTGTGGGAGAGAACTAGTTTTTCTGATCATATTTTAAAGTTATATGTTATATGTTTTGGACTTATAACTAACATGCCTAGTTCTTGAGGTTGCTTGGTTAGAAATAAAACTAGAAGTTTCCTATTTTGGTGTAGAAAATCTCATTGCTAATATGACCAGTGAAAACCAAGTAGTAGTTGTGATAGAATTGAAACTAGTTTCATTGGTAATTATTAGCAGACATGTTAAAGTTATATTAAAATTCACAGGGAGGCATCAGTAGATGAAAATAGCTAAGAACATTTTGAACAAGAATCATTAGGAGTCTTAGTAATATGTTTTATAAACCTGTAATTAAAAGGGGTTGTGTAGATACAATGATCAACAGACAGGAAGATCTAACATAACAGTATGGGTAACCCAACAATAAAGTGATATAACACCCCCCCC
>NW_006408541.1:22611493-22616627 GCF_000296735.1 Chrysochloris asiatica | reverse complement strand
GGGTCTGGTGAAAAGAGACGGGGATAAGATTCTTATGATTCAATAGTGAGTAATTGTTATCATGACTAATTGTGTCTGTCACAACTGTAAAGGTAGAAAGTTTTGTAACAAAACCGAGGGAGTAGTTAATCTTGCTGTCCAGAAACAGAGGACCCTAGGATCATCAAAGGAGAAGATTACAAGCAGAATGTGGGACTTTATTCAGAGATGGAGGCAGAGATGAGGACATGGAGAGAGGTAGCAGCTGAGCACTCTGGACTCATACAAAGAGAGGGACTGGGTGTTGGAGACCAGAGGCAGGTGTGCAGAATGTGCCCTTTGGTTGTTTAAATTATTATAAATACCTGAGTGTTTCTGTGTACATCCTCCCTAAACCCCCCAAACAACAACAACAACAAAAGAAAATAGAAGTAAATACTGTTGAATGACGATGCATGGAGGGGACTGTGATCATTGCAATGAAATGATGGTGTAAAGCTAATGTTGTAAAGCCCATATAAAGTATCACTCAGTTCACAATAAGAACTTAAAAAAAAAAAAAAAAAGTATCGCTACCAGTTTTCCAGTTCATACATGCATGAGTTTATTCCAAATAAAGCAGTTTACACTTGTCTCTGTGATCACTGGATGGGTGTAGACATGTTCTCTCAGGAATATAGTTGTCTTAGTCTTGAGGGTGGTGGTGGTTATATACTACTGAGTCAGTTCTGACATACAGTGACCCTGTATAGGGTTTCTGAGAGTGTACATTTTTATATGAGCAGAAAGCCTTATCTTTCTCTCATGGAGTAACTTGTAGCTTTCAACTACTGACCTTACAGTTACCAGTTGAACTCTTAATCCACTGAGCTACCAGGACCCCTTTTGATCTTGATATTGTTCTTGTTAAGTGCATTTGAATTGATTCTGACTCATAGCAACCCTGTATTTGGTTTCTGAGGAGTGGCTGGTGAGCTTGAACCACTGACCTTGCAGTCCAATGCATTACCCCACAACACCACACTAGGACTTCTTAGTCTTGATAGAGTGACTTAAAATGATTCTACAAATATCAGCTAGTTCAAAGAACTGGTCTTTCCATTAGTCATTTAAACAAGATTAAAGCTAATGAAGATGATTTTATGGAATGAATCATAACCAGTATGAGTCTCAGATTTATCAATACAATCAAGGAGCAAGATCCAGTCAAAACAATGGCTTCTGAGTAGAACTTCTGGACCAATTAAATTAAAGGCAGAGAGGTCTGTTCAGAACATCACGATGACCTTTTTCTGGGATTTGTTGATATTAAGTGCCCTCGAGTCAGTTCTGACTCATAGGGATCCCTATAGTGTTTCCAAGGAGCAACTAGTGAGTTTGAACCACTTACTTTGTGGTTGACACTAACCTTGCAGTCCAATGCTTTATCTCACAGTGCCACAGCAGGACCCTCAGTGATAATTTTGACCGATTTTCTTGAAGGATACAGGACACTCATGAGGGCTTTTTATGAAGAGGTTTTAAGAAAATTGAAATGTTCACTGGTGAGAAAAATTCCAGGAAAATTGTGCAATGTGTTGTTGTTGTTGTTCTTCCATTGTGACAATGCACCTGCTCAGTCTTTGAGGATAGCAAGGGCTATCCTACAATAATTTTGGGGGGAAGCCTTGTCCCATTGACTCTACAACCCTGACCTTGCCAATTCAGGTTTCTCTTTGTTCTCCACACTCAAGGAAAATTGAAAAGAAACATGATTTGGGTCCCTCAAGAATGCCAAAACTGCTATTTTGATGTGGTGTAAATAAAGAGTACAAAATTCTTCAGAACAGGGCTGAAGAGATGGAAACACTGTCTTCAGAAGTGTAGATACCTAGTCAGAGGACCTGTCAAGAAATGATCGCTTCACATTTTGATATTTTTATTTTATAAAAGTTTCTATGATTTTGTCGCAATATGTTTTAACTTGCTCTTGTACAGACAACAGCATCAACATCCATCTGTAGAGGCAGCGTGCATCACAAATCAGTAGGACTGGCAAAGAGTACTCGGTAAATGATGCAAGAAAATCTGTTAGCTATTTAGAAAATCCAAAACCGAAATACCCAGTAACCATCATCAAAATGGAATAGCCATCATGTGTGTAACATGCAACATTATAACATTATAAGATGCAACATAATAAGGGAGGGTCAGAATTAGGTAAAAATTAGACTTTCATTTGATAAGTAAAATATGGAAGAATGTGCCAGATACTAATATTTTTTGTGACTTATTCCTTTTTCTATTATTCCTATAATAATTTTGATTATACTTTATGTCCTGGTGTGGCACTGTTAAATAAGCACTGGACCACTAACCATAGGTCTGAGGTTCAAACCCAGCAGCTGATCGTTGGTGTGAGTAGGAACCAATTTGATGGCATTTACCAACAACATTACAACATATGTGATAAATGAATATTAAACTTTAAGTAAGTAAATAAAACAATATTACATTTGTATTAACTTGTATTAACTTGTATTAACTTCTACAGTATTGTATGAGAATAAAAAAGTGATTAGGAACATGAAAATAAATTGAAAAACTTTTTCATGTAATATATTGTCAATAGCTGTAATGCTTTTGAAATTGATGGATGTATTTCTGCACATGGGTGACATGGCATAATCAATACCGAACACATTTCAGCCTTGCTGACTAACACTGCATTTTTATTGTTGTTGTTGTTAGGTGCCATCAAGTCAGTACCGACTCACAGCAACCTTATGTACATCAGAATGAAACACTACCTGATCCTGGGCCAACCTTACAATCATTGCTACATTTGAGCCCATTGATACTGCCACTGTGCCAACCCATCTAATTGGGATCTTCTTCTTTTTCTCTGACCTTCCACTTAGCCAAACATGATATCCTTCTCCAGTGACTGGTCCCTCCTGGCAACATGTCCAAAGTTGTTACTTGTAACAAAGACTTTTGCTTCTGGAAAGCAAAGTGTCAGCTCAAACTCCTTTGAGCAGTTTTTAAAAAAGAAGAAAAAGAATGATTGTTACTTAAGCATTAAATTAATCATAATAGCTGGCATACTAGTGCCAGATAGATAAATAAATTCTCTAAAAGAGTCAGCATCAGTGAAAACATTTTTCCTATGAGGAAATGTAACCCAGTGCTGAGGTTCTTTGCAGGAATACAGTGAGCTAAAAATCCCCTATGTGTAGTGAGCTGCAATGCCAGGGCCCAGTCTCAAACTAGAATTGTTTGGAGTGCTAAATTACATTGGTGAATTCCAGATTTGCATCACCAATCTCTGGATGTAGGGCTGTAAATACAAACTTTGAACAAGCTCTCTGAGAGGTTCTTCCACACAGTTAAATTTCAGAGTCTCCTCTGCAATATGATTTTCAAAAGAGACACTTGAAGTCTCTTGCCTCAAGGATTGGTTAGGTATGGTGTGAAGGCTTGGCAGCTTTAATCAATAAAAACTATCCTAGGACATCCTCCCGTGGCCATAATATTACAGTTCCATGTAAGACAGAGGGATAGATTTTAATCTACTAGATTCACCTTCTGCCATCAAATGAATTATGACTCGTAGCAACCCTATGTGTCAGAGTAGTACTCCATAGGTTTTCCAAGGATGTCAGTCTTTGCAACAGCAGACTGCCTCATCTTTTTTTCCCTAAGAGAGTATGGAAAATTCATTGACATGCTCTCATTGCAACTAAACCCACTTCTCATTTAGTGGCATGGTTAGGTTCCAAAGACCAGACTGTTCTGAAAACATTGGCATTATGTGAGAATGGAAGATGACAACATTATTAAATAACTGCCAAATTGCATAATTACATAACCAATGAAAATCTTGGTCCAGCAAGCAGACACATAACCTTACCATCACAGTGAACATTATTCATGACTCATACCTTGGTATTCAGTACTGCTAGAATTATATTGGTATGTTGTTAATATATAAAATAGTAGAATTTTTAATATTGCCATAAATTAAAAAATTTGGATAACAAGATAGTTGATAAGTGAGGGGAGTAGGTGTATTGTCTTCTGAGCTTGAGTGCAATATCAAAGAATATCCATAATTACCTGAAAAGATTATTAAAATAATACTTATTTCTCTAATTTTGTATCTGTTTTAGGCCAGACTGTCTTCATATGGTGTTATTATTGTTAAGTGCTGTCAGGTCAGTTCTGATCCTGACTCATAAGACCCCTGTATAGGGATTCTGGAAGTCCTGGTGTGGCACTGTGGGTTAATGTGCCAGACTGCAAAGCCATTTGAACTGCAAGGTTGGCAGTTCAAGCTCACCAGCTGCTCCTCGGAAACCCTATCCAGGGTTGCTATGGGTCGGAACTGACTCGATGGCACTTAACAATAACAACAACAACAACATAGTGTTTCTGAGCAGTGGCTGGTGGGTTTGAACCCCATCGACCTTGCAGGTCAAACTGACCTTGCAGTCCAGTGCTTATCCTATAGACCACACTATAACTAAAACCACACATGAGATCAGATTAAGTGTAGAAACAAATATGAGAATTCAATTGTTTTCTACTAAGTCAGACATTAGTTTTTTTTTAAATGTGAAATGTACCTCTTTTCTTTAATATTTGTTTTAGAAAAATATAAGGTTTAAAAAATAAAGTATGTTATTGATGTTAACATAGGTTTATTATTTTTAATGAATTACATATTTTAAATTAAGATTTATATTACAATAAATAGTGATAGATTAAACCCTCATGAACAAGGACCTTTGGAATGCTCATTAATTTATAACAGTTTAAAGGGGTCCTGAGACGACAATATAAGAAACATTGATTTAAACATACATTTTGAGAAAAACAAATTAAGGATATAAAGGCCTGAATAAGTCATAGTTTCTCATTCGAGGAAATATTGGCAATTTGGCCTGGATAATTCTTTGTTACAGAGGATTCTTCATGTGCACTACAGGATTTTAGCGGCATCCCTGGTCTTTATCCACCAACTAGATACCACTAATGCTGCTCCTCCCCTACCAGTTGTAACAATCAAAAACTTTGCTAGATTTTTCTAAATGTCTCCTGTGGAACAAAGTCACCCTTTTGTGAGAACCACAGATAAAAGTAAATGAGAAGGGACTTCTGGTGCTTCCCTGAC
>NW_006408541.1:22572629-22599928 GCF_000296735.1 Chrysochloris asiatica | reverse complement strand
GGGGGGGGAGAAGATTGAGCTGATCCAAGCTGATGAACTTGACCTATGCATACGAATGCAGTGACACAAAAGAGGTAACAAATCCTTACAGCAAGAAACATTCCCACCCCCTCCACACACAGAGTAGACAGAGAAGGGCAACTTGGACATTGGATATCGAAATGGGGAGGGAGGGACTACAAAGGCAAGAAGTAACTGGCTTTCAAGCTTTTAAGAGGGGCATGGAGGAAGGCAGAATCACCAATGAGTACTATCCAATTTGTCTAGGTGGAGCTGATGAAATGAAATACAGATGGGTTACGTGCGATACTGTAGTGAATAATGGTTATCAAGACGGTCTGTGAGTGTTGGAAATGCAAGGGTAGATGTTTTGTAGCAAGGAAGAGAGCTATTATTTCTCCAGTCTAGGAGCGGAGGTCTCTGGGACCACCAACAGATAAGAGCTGAGAAAGGGAACCCCCCCAGAGAACCAGGGATGCCTGAGATGGAGACAGAGATGATGACATGGAGGGATGAAGTGGCTGAAGACTTTGGATCCAGAGAGGGAGAGGAACTGTGGGTCGAAGACTGAGGGGGAAGGGGGGAGTGTAGAGCACAGGCTTCTAGGATATGCCCTTTGGTGGGAAGACGAGGCATGGTGGGGATTGGAACCATGGCAATGTAATGATATACGATGGAATGAATATGGAACTGAGGTTCTCTCATGTAAACTATCATATAATTCACAATAAAACATTTTTTAAAAAAGTAAATGAGAAAAAGATATAAAAGATAATTTACAGAAGAAGAAATGACAGTAGAATTAAAATAATTGGAAACTATTTTAATTTGCCACTAAGCCAAGAAATACAAAGCAAAATGACCATTGTTGTGTTGTTAGGCATCAAGTCAATGCTGACTCATAGCGACCTTATATACAACAGAATGAAACTGCCCAATCCTTCACCAACCTCACAATGATTGCTATGCTTGAACCAATTACTGCTGCCACTGTGCCAATTCATCTGATTGGGGTTCTTCCTCTTCTTCATTGACCCTCCACTTTTCTAAGCAAGATGTCCTTCTCCAGGGACTGGTTACTTCTGATACTATGCCTAAAGTAGGAGATATGAAGTCT
This sequence comes from Chrysochloris asiatica, assembly GCF_000296735.1. Lineage (NCBI taxonomy): Eukaryota > Metazoa > Chordata > Mammalia > Afrosoricida > Chrysochloridae > Chrysochloris > Chrysochloris asiatica. Next base: position 22,598,811 of record NW_006408541.1, on the reverse strand, counting down.
GACCATTCTGCTTTTTAAGGATCATTCTGCCTGTCTTTCTCCCAACACAGATCTGTTTGTTCTTCTGGCACTCCATGGTACTTTTAATATTCTCCATATCTCAAATGTACCAAATTCTTCCAAGGTCTTCCTTATTCATTGTACAGACGTGACAATATAATCCCATTTAAAACCCATTTTATTATCAAAACTGTATGCTGAGCAAATAATACGAGAAGCTGGATTCTATGAAGAAAAGCGTGGCATCAGGATTGGAGGAAGACTCATTAACAACCTGCGATATGCAGATGATACAACCTTGCTTGCTGAAAGTGAAGAGGACTTGAAACATTTACTGATGAAGATCAAGGAACACAGCCTTCGGTATGGATTGCATCTCAATGTCAAGAAAACAAAAATCCTCACCACTGGACCAATAAACAACATTCTTATCAACGGAGAAAAGATTGAAGTTGTCAAGGACTTCATTCTTCTTGGATCAACTATCAACATTCGCGGAAGCAGCAGTCAAGAGATCAGACAACGTATTGCATTAGGCAAATCTGCTGCACAGGAACTTGTTAAAGTGTTGAAGAGCAAAGATGTCAGCTTGAGGACTAAGGTACGCCTGACCCAAGCCATGGTATTGATATGGGTGCGAAAGCTGGACCGTGAATAAGGAAGATCATAGAAGAATTGATGCCTTTGAATTGTGGTGTTGGAGGAGAATACTAAAAGTGCCATGGACTGCCAAAAGAACCAATAGATCTGTTTTGGAAGAAGTGCAGCCAGAGTGCTCCTTGGAGGCCAGGATGGCTAAGCTCCATCTCATAGTTTGGACATATTGTCAGGAGGGAACAGTCGCTGGAAAAGGATGTCATGCTGGGTAAGATGGAGGGTCAGTGAAAAAGAGGAAGATCCCCAACGAGATGGATCGGCCAGGTGGCATCATTGACGGCATCGAGTGTGGCGGCAGTAGTGAGGCTGGCCCAGGATTGGACACTGTTTCGTTCTGCTGTGCATGGAGTCACTATGAGTCGGTTCCGACTCGATGGCACCTGACAACAACAACAACACATTATCAAAGTTAATGTAAATTATAACACAGTATCTCAGTGACACTATGGTGGAATTGTTTTTGTTGTTAGGTACCATCAAGTCAGTTCTGACTCATAGAGACCATGCTCAATTATGATAATAATTTAAGCGACCTTTTAGTAAAAAATGGAAGTTTAACGCACACCATTTATCTTCTCTTTCTCTTGAGATACCCCTAACATAAAAATATAATATGAGAAAGTATATACATCTGTAAGGAAAAAGAGAACTATCAATGGATGAAATATTTCAACACAGTTATGAAAGACTTAAATTGTCATCGGAGAGCTACCCTGATTTGGCAGAGTAAAGAAGGCCACATTTTAAAGGAGTGTGAGTAAGGGGAGAGGAAATTTCTCCCACAGATCTCAAGAGAAGCTCTGATCTTGGAGCAGTTAGGTCTGAAGTGTGGAAGTGAAATGAGGGGTGAGAACAGGAATGCTTATTAAAAGTTTGTACCTGGACCCATTGAAGGAGTGAACAAGGACTGCTATGAGTGCTCCCTCTATCAATCAGGAAGCAGATTGGAGGCTTCATTTCTAGAGGATTTGAATTTCTCTGTCCCCCAAAACTTAGCTCTTCCAGATGACATTTCTAATGTCTCACTTTTAAGTATCAATAACACGCTCACTGGTTAGAAAAGAAATGCTTCCAAAGAGCTAAAGAGTGGCCAAAGCAATGGAAAATATGACTTTAGAGGAAGAAGAGATAATGCAGTAGCCAGAAATGAATCTTCTTCCTTCTTCTGAATCAAACCTTTAAAAAGGCTTGAGAAATGATAGTTTCCATAAACAAGAGGACTTCTGGTGTGGCACGGATCAGCATTGGACTGCGAACAACAAGGTTGGCAGTTCAAACCCAGCTGCTCCTCAGAAACCATACCAGGGTTGCTATGAGTTGGAATGAACTCAATGATGCTTAACAACAATAAACAAGAGGTAGATAATGAGAAAATCATTCAGAGAATAGGAAATAGTTCTTAAAAATGACTGCTGAAATTTAAAATGAATGCAATACAAGGATTGTAATTTTTCTAAACAACAACAGCAGCAAAAAGGCCTTTAAAAAAAGAAGAAGAAAGAAAGTAAAATTGAAATGATGGTGCTCTCTGTGTGTGGGGAATGCAGGGATAATATAATAATAATATTGCCTGAAAAATCAAATGAGACATTCCAAGGTAATTGTTTTTTAATGACAAGAAAGGAGGAGTAATCAAAAGTAGGATAGCACAGTAGTTAATAGCTCAGACTGTGGAAGTAGACTCCATGCTCAAATCAGCCTCTATCAGCCATGTTGAGCCAAGTTAGTTAACTACTCACTATCTCAGTTTACTCATCTATAAAATAGTGATACTAGCAGTCCTTTCCTCATAGGCCTGTGATGCAAATGAACTGAAGTAATATTTGTAAAATAATCAAAATGGTGCCTGGCACAGACTAAGAATTGAGTTAGTTATATAATGCCATAATAAAAATAGTATTGCATTAGGTTGTGAAGTAACCTGCTTTTATCGAATTATAAAATTAGCCATTGTGTACTTATTTAACTAAATGGAGTAGTATAACAACATTGGGAAACAGAGGGATGGTATTGGCTGATTTAAGACAGCCAAATTCTCGTCTATAACAGTATCAACTAAATAGATAATGTCTGCAATCGATAACTTTACAATAGTGCATTATGTAGTGGCGTTGCCAATTCCCAGGAGAAATGGCAAAGAATGAAATGCATTTGTTCAGGAGCACAGCATTGGGGTTGGGTTGTAAAAGGTGGGGCAGGGAATAGTTTGGATATTTGATTTCTCAACTATGTGCATTTGTTACTTTGAGATTTTTTTAATTAAAAAAATGAAAAGGGTAAATATATATGAATTGGCTGTCAGTGCCTGGCATATAAGAGTAGGTACTCAATACATTTTAGCTCCATTTTATTCATTTCAATAATTCCACTCCTGGGGATTTTTCCCTATTTAAGGATACAATACTAAAAGTAAATCATGAATAAATATATTTATTGCTGATTTGTTTATAACAATAAATAACTGGAAATGACCCACATCTTGAACCATATGGGAATAGCTAAGAATTATGCTAAAAAAGTTGATGTAATGCTATAAACCAGAATGTAAGTTTATTGTTTTTGATGGCTAGGGATTGGCTAAAACAGACCACACACACAGAAATGCATATGCAAACACACAGTAAGTCCCTGATGTGCTTAGACCAGGAACCAGAAATGTGAAAGAATGAGGATATCCAGACAGAGGAGGTGTGTATGCTCTGCCCGCCCCCAGGTCTCTAAGGCACATAGGTGCTTGGGTCACTGAACAAGGAGAGCGTCCTCCAAAATCCATACAGTCTTTCCAGACTGTGGCACTGCCTTTTGTACTTAGAATTCACATCATTATACAGGAAGGACGTATGCTAATAATCTATGCCCTCAATAATAGTTACTGCAGATATTTAGGATCCCATCCCTTCTCAAGTCAGACTCAGCTTTAGCAAAATTACACCTCAGCTGGAAGTTACTCCCAGCTTTCAATTCTACAGCATCTCAGAAAACCCATTTCTCAGCAAAAGTATAGATAAAAACTACATGGCAACAAGGGCAAACACTGGCAGCAGCTGAGTTGGACAAAACCTATAGATGTTAAAGATACTATGAGCCAGGCAAGTCAGCTTCTTTGCATCTTATGTTCTCATCTCAGAAAAGGAGATCATAAATACTCTGGCAACTTGATTTCATGAAATAAAATAAGATTTTGGAAAGTCACCAGTCACAGGTTCTGACTCATAGTAGGTCTGACTTTGGGTGGCTGTGACTCACTTCTTAGAACTCTAGAATCCAGCTGAACCACTCAGAGGACTTGGTGAAACAGAGATGCCTGGGACCCATCCCCAGTGCTTCTAGGTCTGAGAGCAGAGCCTGATCGTGTGCATTTCTAACAATGTCCTAGTTGATGCTGATAGCTCGGGATCACACTGCTTTTGTTGTTGTTGTTGGTAAGTACCACTGAGTCGGTTCCAACTCATAATGACCCTGTATAGAGTTTCGAAGGAGCAGCTGGCAGGTTTGAATTGGAGCTCTGGTAGCGTAGTGGTTACGAATTGGGCTGCGAACCTTAAGGTCAGCGGTTCAAAACTACCAGCCGCTCCGCGGGAGAAAGATGAGGCTTTCTACTCCCGTAAAGATTTACACCCTCGGAAACCCTGTACAGGGTCACTATGGGTCGAAATTGACTCGATGGCACTTAACAACAACAACAACAACCTTGCCAATAGCAGTCCAGTGTATATCCAACAGCACCACAATTAAAATATGCTATAAGCAGCTGGAACAAAGGTTGAGATTTTGGATAACGAAGAGAAAGTCAAAGTTTTTAAGGGTTCCTCTTCTGTCCTTGGTTTCAATGCCCACTATACATATGTGTACTGTGTAGAACTTTGGTATGGAGCCATTAGTCATTCCACCTCCTGCCCAGGCTGCCTTCCAAGGCTCTCCCAGGCTCCAGATCTGGACTTAACGTCCCATGTCAACTTCCTGAACTGAAAGATGACAAGCCTTTCCCATCTGCCTGCAACCTACATGCTGAGGTAGAGGCCACCTTTTTAGGTTCCAAGAAATTATGCATTCGTTATGGAAGAAATTAACACCTCAAAGCAAACTATAATTAGGAATTCTTCAATTCAGTTTATGCTTTTTCAATTAGGCACTCTATAATTTTAATCATGGGAGCATTAACATGTTTCTGTAATTTATATACCTGTGGTATAATTAACTCTGGGAAACATATTGCTGTAAACCTGAATGGTAGTGATTGTTTCCCTTCACACTTGCAGTATCACAGGTCCCTGATGGAGAGATGGTGCCAGTTTCATAGGAACCATTTGTGAACTGCAAAGGCCAAGGAGAGAACTCATAGCGTTGGAAATGAGGTGGTTGTTGCAGACCATGTGATGCCTTTGAACATCTGGCCCATGTGTAGTCATCTGTATCCCAGTACTTTCACTGTTTTTGTGATTTTCAAAACATTCGCGCCATTGGAAACTGTCTTGGACAACTATTCTTGGAAACTAATTTCAATTAAGCAGGAACAGGGTGTCCTGGCAGGGGAGACGTTATCTGAGAGCCGTGGGAAGCAGATGGCTTTGAATTGAAGAAACCGAACAATAGGCTGAAATTTAGTCTGGATGGGAACCAAGCTCCTTTAAAAAAATTAATAAAAAAAAATCATTGCTTCCTCTTCCCACTTTCTCTAATTCCACCCCTCTCTTATAATACCAGCTCTGCCTTTTAGCCACAAAGCAAGCCTGGAATCCTACATGCAAGATAGTTCTCTTGAGATTCTTAGTAGTTCTGCAAATTCAAGGAATTCAGAGGCACACTTAAAGTTTTTGTGCTTATTCAGACCGAAAATCTGAACTTTCTGAAGGTTAAAAACCTTCATTTTTTCCCCCCTCTTCTTCCTGCTCTCCCCACAATAGCAAATTCAGATTTGCTGACTGCAATATAAGGAAAAAGAACATAATCAAAACTGGCCTGGGGGGACAATGCAGACAGATTCCAACCCAGCTGAGTGACGCGCCCATATTACTGCAGCATTCGGGCACTCAATATATTTTGTCCGATCTAAGAAAATATGGAACTTTTTATAGAATAGAAGTTGGAAATGGATTTGTATCTCCCAGGCTATTTTAGCCTTCCACAGAAGAATACAGATTTATTCAGATTCTGATGCCCAGACACAGAAACATCCATCTTCTACCTAAGCCCCAACATCTGCATAGAAGTGATATATACTCAGATATGCTATCAGCATGCAACAACACCACACGAATTATTTCAGCAACCAGTCATGGTCACCATCATAAGAAAATAGGGTAGTTGTTTGTTTTGAAGCCCCTGCGTGGATAGGGATACAGAAATAAGCCGGTGGGTATTCTAGCTATGCTCTTATGACCTAAAACTGATTATCTTCATGCTGAAACCCACATCAAAAGAGATGCAGGAGTCTGAACACTATAAAACCAACAGGCACAACTCTACAGTAAAAGAAGGAATTGCTTTCCAGTATAAGGAAGACCGTAGAAGAACTGATGCCTTTGAGTTATGGTGTTGGAGGAGAATATTGAAAGTGTCATGGGCTGCCAAAAGAACCAATGGATCTGTGTTGGAAGAAGTGCAGCCAGAGTGCTCCTTGGAGGCCAAGATGGCCAAACTTCACCTCTCATATTCGGAAATATTGTCTGGAAGGACCAGTCGCTCGAGAAAGATATCATGTTTGGTAAGGTGGAGGGTCAGAGAAAAAGAGGAAGACCCCCAGAGAGATGGATTGATGGAGTGGCAGCATCGATGGGCTCAAGCAAGGCAACAATTGTGAGGTTGGCCCAGGATCGGGCAGCGTTTTGTTCTGCTGTGCATAAGGTCACTATGAATCAGCACCGACTTGATGGCACCTAACAACAACAAATCATGAGGATAAGCAAATACTGGGCCAACGAAGGAAAGAGTTGCCTATTTAGGGTCCTTTCTCCAGCCTGAGGTCCTGCATAGGCTAAACCAGGAGGACTCCAATTGTGGCCCAAGACCAGCAGCATCAATATCACCTGGGAGCTTGTTCAAACTGCAGATCCTCAAACTCCATCCCCTGGGATGGGCAGGAGCGGTATGTTTACCAGCTCTCAGTGATTCTGCTGTTCACTCAAGTTTGAAAACCCTGGGGTTAAACAATTTCCCAGACTTTATCCCCAGTTAGGGTGATGCAGTAGAACTTTGGGAGTCTAAGTCAATAGGTCAGAGTCTGAACAGCAAGTCAACCGTGCCATAGATGCCATGCTGGCCTTTGGGACTTACATTTTATGCTTGTGCCTAAGCCCCCATTATAGTCCTCATTTCCCCTGACAAGATCCCTGGCCTTTATTTCTGATCCCAAATTCCTGCATTAATAGCCTCTTTGAAACCAAACAGGGACCCTGACCTGTTTCTACCAGCCTTTGTAGGGTCTAATGCAATGCTGTAGAATCGAGGATTCTGTGGTGTAGAAAATGCTTCTCAATATGATAGCCACTGGCCACATGCAGTTACTTAGTACCTGAGATGTGGCTAGTGTAATTAGTAAACTGATGTTTTAATTAGTCTAAATTTAAAGGACTGCATGGAGCCAGTCACTACAGTCCTGGGCAATGTAAGACCACAGTCTTGCCCTTGAATCCTTGCTGTGTTCGGGGGGTGCTACCTCCTGTCCTGTTCAGGACTGTATACATCTTACAATCTTAGTAAATTGCTTGCTGAACCGATGCACAGATGGAAATGTACTAAAAGTAAACTCCAAGCAGCTGTAGCGAGGCAAGAAAAGGATGGGTTGCACTGTGGGAGTGGGTAAACACAAATATATTTTGCCTGGTGGCCAAGACTCTAAACTCTAAGTTCTTTTCCTACCAAAAAGCCGGGGCTTTCAGGATCATCTCTCACTGCTGCTGAGAGGAGTCAACTCTCTAAGCAGCCCCAGGCAGCTGGAGCAGGCATTGTATAGAATGGTTTTTGGAAGAGAGCGAACCTCCTTGGATTCTAACATGGCACAAATCCATGCACCAGCTCAGAAGAACATCAATAGATCAGGCTGTAATGGAAGTAGATCTATTGATGGAAGCAGACTTGAAAGTGTGACCTTTGGGCAGTTACAGACAGAGAGACAAAGTAGTGATGCAAACTGTCATGGGGCCCTGAACAATGTAAGGAGTCAAAGTCAGCAGAAAAAAAAGTTGGTGGGAAAATGAGAACCCGAGAAGGCAGCTTGCAGAGTCCTTACCACTTTTGCTAAGGGTATCCGCAGCTCCCCAGGGAGGGTGGATTAGCATTATAAGAACCATCAACTTAGACAGTCCTTCCATCCTTGGTGTGGCCTCTTTGTTCTCAGCTCCCTTGACCTTCACCTTGAACCCATTAAGTCCGCCCTCCATCACCACCAACATGAACCATATTATTCCATTATTGAAAACTACCTATATTATTTTACTCTCTGAAAACAGCTTTTTGTCTTTCTGGTTCTCACTGCCTTGTGGCCCTCTACAATAATACTGAGATCACCTTACCCTCAATATTTCTGTTTTCTGCATATCTACCTTCTTTTGTTTGTTTGTTTTTACCAAGCGTGGGTCCATTTCCAATCACTTTTGCTGACATTATCATCTTCCTTTTCTCATCATCCTGTGTCAGCCTGTGTATCTTTCTTTATGATATTCAGACTGCTTGAAAGTCTTAAAGATTATGAAGGCATGCTGACAATTTCTTTTTTGAGGGTAACCATTTGGACTTCAGGTTTTAATGCTGTGCTGGCTTTCCCTGTGTCTCTTGGATCAGTTCTGTTCCATCTCCTACCTGGTCTTTACAAAGAGTTCTGTAGAGCTCTTTCCTCTTCCTCTCCTCTTCTAGTCTAACAATCTGCCTGTATGAGATCATCCACTCCTGAGCTTCAAGTCCCACCTGGATGTTCATGATCCCCAAAGTAAAAATGCTTTCTCAGCTGCCTCTCGCACTACCGACTTATGGAACTTCCATAATCCTTATGGTAGGAGGTGAACATGACGACCACACTCTCCTTTCCCTGGTGCCAATAACATTCTCTGTCTCCATCTCTCCAGATGGCAGACACTCCAAAATAGAACTCTCTTTCATTCTTCATGTTCTGTCGACTGCTCCATTTAAAATATTCCTCCTTAAACACCTGCTTTTGCTTCTTGGTTTGAGCCTAAGGAATATAATCCAGAATTCCTCAACACCACAGCCAATCTTGGAAATCCATTTTGCTAGTGGCATTTATTAAAGGGACCTGCAATGCAATAGGGTATACTGAAATGACCACCCAACCCATACCAAATCCACTGTCATTGAGTTGATTCTGACTCTTAACTGCTCCACAGGGTTTCCAATGCTCCAGTCTTTACAGGGGCAGGCTGCACTCTTCAAAACACCTCTCACATAGCAGTTGGGCACTTTAACCACGGTACCACCAGGGGTCCCTGAAGTAACCACAAACTCACCTAAATTCTTTGGGTTTCACTTTGCTTCCCTTTGTTTTCCTGAATAATCTTAATATTTGCAGCTCTATGCTACATCCCCTTGTCTGACTCTTCTCTCCTTGAGTAGTTTCATTGGTGATCGTTTCGTGTCCCTTCAATCACCATATTTAGACGATTGAATCATCTCTTGGGGAACACACAGTACCATCCTGCCCATTGCTCTTTATTTCGAGTTTCTTCTTCTTATGTCTGGCTCCTCCTCTTTCCCAGTCTGATGTGATTTAAGTCCCAGGATACATTCAGGAGCACTGACCACTAAGAACTGAACTTTGAGCAGCAGGAAGGAAAACAAACAGTAGTGTGGGACTGTTTGCTGTCTTGGTTGCCTTGTGCTGTTTCCTGTCTCCCAGTTCTGGAAGCTACAAGTTCACATCCAGGTTGTGACTCTAGGGGCAGGTGCTTCCTTATCTATTTCAATAATCCTTGGCATTCCTGGGCTTGCAGATGCAACTGTCTCTGATATCTGTTCTCTTCTTCCCACTGTGTGTGTCTTTGTCTATTTTGTTCATAACTCAGAAATAATTAGGGTCCCCCCTACTCTGGTATGAGCTTATTAAACATAGCAAAAGAAAACCACTGTTTCCAAAAAGGATCCTATTTATAGGTAAAGGGCTTAAGATGTCAACACATATCTATCTTCTGGGGGACACTATTCAATCACTATCACTTGTGTAGCTAAGTATTCTTTTGATTTATGTGGGAGTGACTCTTGCCCTCCCACCCACATCAAAATGGGGCAAAAACCAATCCTCCTCCTTGTATTCCAGCAAAGGTGACGCAGAGAGATGGGGAAATAAGCAAAACAAATGATGTTTAGAGAAAAGGGCTTCTAAATGTAATTGCAATCTCTTGTCTCTCCCAATGTGGACTGGGACTCATGAAATCCTCAGGCTGTTCCATGTTAATAAATCCTCTAAATTTTCATTTCTCCTTCCTAATTGGACACCGTCATATGCTGGTGTCGGAGAATCAGGCAGTAATGATTCCAATTTTGCTCACTGCAGCTTCACGGAGTGGCAAAACCTTTCTGTGATTGTTTCATGCGCCCCCACTCAGGGCTACGCAGTTATTAAAGGAATCCTGGAGGACATTTGGCAATCATTTCCTTTTCTTTCCAAATAAAGTTTCTTCTTTCTTTAAAAAAGTTGCCTGAGTCTTGAGTTTTGCACTGTAGCTAATCACTGAGCATGTCAGCAGCTACATTCTTAATTGACTGCACCTGTCAAATGCAAAAGGGTCATGGGATCTCATCAGGGCGTGAAGAGCACGTACGATGACCTTTAGAAACCATTTCTCATATTATCCTATGTCCTCATCTTCACTGTCTTACCCTTGGCTCTCCAACTATGTCTCCAAGCAGCCCATTAGCACAGATCCTAAGTCATAAATGACTTTGTCGGTTGTCCCTCAGAGGTCCCTGGCACCCACCTGGACCATACATCAGATCCCAGCATGTTCTTGTCCAGTTGGTTCCTAACTTCCCCATCTGGTTCCCAGACCATCTCCCCCATCTTGAGTGACTTTTCCTAGATACAGTGTCCTTCCAGACTCCGCCTGCTCTCTGGGTCATTGCTTCTGACAAGAGCAAACTTCCATGTCACTACAAGCCAGAGCTCACCCTGGACAACATCTTTTCCTTCACTCCTCACTACCTGGAAGACTAGAGATGTCATCACCAAAATGTGTCAGTTTTACCTTCGAGAAGTTTTATCTCCAGGATCCCAACCACTCTAATTGAGGTCAAGTTCATTTTTCACGTGGACAACTAAACTGGTCTCTCAATTAGTATTCCTGAACCATTCTTATCCATTCTGATCTTTAAACCCATCCAGAAAGAGCTTTGTTTTTTTAAGTAAGATTGATTGTATCTCTCACTTGCTTGAAACACTTCCTTGATTTCCCATTGTTCTTTGTATAAAATCCCAAACCCTGTGGATATGACTCTTATACACCCAATCCCATCACATACTGCTTCCCTCTGCATTCTCTCCAACTGACCGACCTTTCAAGTTCCCTGACATTACTTCCTGAATCCCCTATCTGGTCTGATCCCCCCTTTTGTGGGTAAGAGTGAAACACAGAAAGAGGAAAACCCAATAGAGTGTGCATGAGTGAGCCTCCTGCCACTTGTGAGACTCTGAGCACCTGTGAAGTATGCATCAGAGCACGTGGCATGTGCAGTAGGCTGGACCATGGATGGCCAGACTCTCAGCCGCCATTGATGAGGACTGAGGACTGGTCCTATGGCATTCTGCCCAGAGAAGGGTGAGGCTGTCTGCTCCCATAAAGGTTTACAGCCTTGGAAACTCTACACAGGGTCACTATAAGTTGGAATTGACTTGGTGGCACCCCCCCCCCCCCAAAGATTTACGGCCTCAGAAACCCTACACAGGGTCACTAGGTTTCCTGGTCTGGCACTGTAGGACAGCCAACCACAAGGTAGGTGGTTTAGGCCCTATATCATGTCGCTATGCGTTAGAACCAACTCAAGGACACCTAATGATACCAACATTAGAGGCTAGGAGACATCTGAGGAAAGGGTCTATGTTGGGCACCTCTACAGTGTTAGCACCTGGCACCAGGCACACAAAACAGATTTACTGATTGACTTAATTGGTTATGTGTTTTAAGCACCTACTAAATGCCACATGGAGTCCCTTTTTGGAGCCAACGGTTAACGAGCTTGACTGACAACCGAAAGATTGGAAGTTTGAGTATACCCAGAGGCACCTTGGAAGGCAAGCTGGTGACCTACTCTCAAAAAATCAACCATTGAGAATCCCCATGGAGTACAGTTCTACTCTGACACACATAGGGTAGCAGTGAGTTGGAGGTGACCTCATTAATACTGTTTGTTTGCTTGTTATATATGCCAGACACCATCCTAACTCAAGAGAATCCAGTAGTGTCAATCCAGGAGCTCAAAGTCCACAAGTGAAAGCTTAGCTAAGAGCCATGCTGGAAACCTACAGGACACTGTTGAACAAAACTTGGCAAGAGGGGAAGAGGAAAAGGAAATCACAGTACAAATGATGAAGGTAAGAGCCAGATTTGGATTCCACACTAAGTAGATTGAACTTAATGTAGTCAGGTATCAGTGACCCATTTAAGAATTGTAAGCAGGAAAGTAACTTGATCCAATTTGTGCTTTGAAGGATCACTGTGGCAGCTGGTGGAGGATGGGTTGAGGGAAGAGACACAGTGACAGGCAAACCAGCAAGGACATGTGGCAGGTCCCAGGAGTGGGCTGAAGAGTGGCCACAGGGCGAGCTGAGTGGATGGGTCTTGGTGAGTGATTGAATGGAAAGGTGAGAGAATGGAGGCGAAGGACATCTCCATGGAAACCAGATGGAGGGTTGAGGGGTCTTCTTCAGCCTCACTTCAGAGATGCATTATGGGTGATTAATTCTCAGCCAAGTTACTTTCTTATGAAGGTTACTACAGATATATCAGCATGACAGGTGGGGCGTGGAGGAAGAGGGCTCAGCATGTTCGAGTCAGAGCCGAATATTAGATTCCAGTCACTATTTGATTGATCTTTTAAGCAATTCTGGGATTCTGTCACTTAAAAACCAATAAATCTTTGGAGGCCTGGAGAAAGCAATGCAAAAGCAATAAATCTCCATTGTGGAGTATTAGAAAAAATAGGCCAAACTGCAAGGTGGTTTGGCAGGAGGGATGCACAAGTAGGAGCCCACGGGGCAGTCTTCCCTTCACTCTCTTAACATCCCTACATGTCTAGCTCTACCAGGCATTCAGGCTCATGAGCAGGGCTGGAGTGTGGCTCAGCCAGGATGAGAGAGCTACTAGCAGAGGTCAGGAAGAGCAGGCCCAGCAGGCTTCCAGGTGAGGCCTGGAGACCTCATATACTGCTATGTGAGAACTGGCAGCTCCTCAGAGAAAGACAGGCTGGGGATCACATCTTACACAATCCTGCACTGGAAGACCCCCAAGAAACTGTCTTGACCACTCTCATCCCATAACTGACGGAGGCTCACTCCACAGCCATTGGGAAGTCAGAACTTCCTGGGAAAGCAATGAGCTCTAGTCAGGAAATTGGTTTCATGTCCTGGTTCCATGTGTAATGAGTGCTATGACCACAGACCCATCATTTCCTCCCCTAAAATGAAATTGGTATTTCCCACCCAGTTTAATTCCTGGTAGAAGTGAGGAGCTGGTATTACAATGGAAACAATGGAATTATAAACTGTAAAGCATAATTCAAGATACAGCAGTTGACTCAAGGAATTTAGTGTGAGCTCCCTGAGTCCTGTGGTCATAGAACATGGTTGCTATTTTCTCAGAAGCAGCTCTCCTAATCCCTCCACCTGCAGGACTCCACGTGGGTCCACGTTCTTGACTTTTGTCCTTGCTGGTACCACTCTACTCCTCCTATGACTCCATAGAATCACTGTCCCAACTGGCTTCAGATTATCATAGCTGTTTCACAGTTGCATTATTTGGCTTTCGTACTGTCTGGTATGGTGCTGTAGGATAAGCACAAACCTGCTAACGGGGAGACTGGCAGTTCAAACCCAACAGCTACTCTTTGGAAACTCTAGAGAGGGTCTCCATGAGTCGGAACTGACTCGATAGCACTCAGTAACAGCAACCACTTACTGTTTCCCTCTTTGTCCCTTGCCTCACATACAGGGTACACTTTCTAGAGGCGCTTCTCAAAGTAGGCAGGGGTGCATCTGTTTTGTTCACTGCTATGTCTCCATTGCTTAGCTCAGTTCCTGGGACATAGTACACACTCAGTAAGTGCTTGTTGAATGCCTCATGACCAACAGCATCCCATGTGGGCATCCTGGTGCCCAGAGTTCAAGGTAAAAAGAAGGTTAAAGTCACTGAAATCTTTTGTGATATTGCCTTTGCTGTCATTGCATTTATCCTGAAAGTCTGCTGGGCATCATTGGTTAGTCTCTTCCACTTTTTGGCAAATACCCAAGCCACTGACTGTCTAAAATAAACCCAGGAACCGAGTTCACCACCCACCCTCAGTGATCCAGAACCTTGGGAAGAAATACCACCAGACATTTCCAGACACCAGGCAGTGACATTTATTTTAATTTTTTTTTGGATGAAAATGTCACCAAACTATATTACACACATCTCTCTCTTAGGGAGGAAGTGTGGCGGAGTGAAATAAGTGTTGGCTTAGGGTCAGCTGAACTGGGTTTAAATTCTGCCTGTACCACGTGCTAGCTTCCAAGCTGGGTCAATTTGCTTAGCTGCTGTTTATCTCAATTTCAATATCTGCAAAATGGGACACTCTTAATGTGATGCTGTGAGGATACAATAGAATTTGTCCTGGTGTGGCACCGTGGGTTAATGTGCTGGACTGTAAGGTCGCTTTGAACCGAAATCTGCTATTCAAGCTCACCAGACGCTCCATGGAAACCCTATGCAGGGTCATTATGAGTCAGTACTGACTCAACAACACTTAACAATGACAACAATAGAATTTTGCAAAGTGACAGGCACACAGCAAAGGCTTACCCATTAAGTGGAAGTTAGTAGGCTCTTTCAACTTGAAGACATGGGACCCAGTACCACATTTGTTTGTGTGAACCATTTAATGAACACCGAACGCATGGAGGGGCTTCAGCATACAGACTTTGTCTTTGGAACAACCAAAGCTCTTGTGGAGCTATCCTGTGCCTTTGCTTCCGGCCAAAGCCATTTCTTACTGCTGCTGTGATACTCCCACCCACTCCTCCCTCCTCCTTATTTAGCATAGTTTTAGAATGCATGAACTTGTTACAAAGATAGGCAAAGTAAGAGTCTGTGCACTCAGAGGGACAGTGGAAGGGGCTTCCCTTGGTGGAAACAGGGCAAGTTTTCCCAAGCACGTTAGCTTGTGCAGCTCTTGGGATCCATTTCCTCAGGGTGAAGAACTTGGTCTCTGGACTCAGACAAGGCTGGCTGTGAACCCTCACTTGCTAGCTCTGTGACCTTGATCTTCAGTTTCCTCATTCCTAAGAACGAGATGACGGTTGGTCAGGATTCAGTTTCTGGAAAATAACTGTTGTTGGGCATGCTGGTGGCACTAGAGGATAAGTTCAAATCCATCTACAGGTGAAAGATGAGGCTTTCTGCTCCCGCTCTGGGAGTGTAGAGGTTACAAACTGGGCTGTGAACCACAAGATCAACTGTTCGAAACTACCAGCTGCTCCGTGGGAGAAAGATGAGGCTTTCTGCTCCCGTAAAGATTTACAGCCTCAGAAACCCTGTTCAGGGTCGCTATGGGTCAGAACCAACTCGATGGCACTTAACAACAACAACAACAACAAATATAGCCTAACCTAGGGTTCTGGAGTCCTGGGGTGGCGCTGTGGGTTCACGGCAGACTGCAAAGTCATTTGAACTGCAAGGTCGGTGGTTCAAGTTCACCAGCAGCTCCTTGGAAACTCTATATAGGGTCGCTATGGGTTGGAATCAACTTGATGGCAGTTAACAACAACAACCAAGGATGCTATGAGTCAGAACTAACTCAATGGTGGTGGTGGTTATGTGCTGTGGAGTTGGTTCCGACCCATAGTGACCCTGTACAGGGTTTCCAAGGCTGTAAATCTTTACGGGAGCAGAGAACCTTAACTTTCTCTTGCGGAACAGCTGGTAGTTTTGAACTGCCGACCTTGAGGTTCACAGCCCGATTGGTAACCACTATGCCCCTTAACCAGAGCTCCTTACCTCACTGATCGTTAACAACAAATAGCAACAGTGGTTGTTGTTAGGTGGGATTTAGTCAGTTCTGATCCTATGTAGAACAGAATGAAACCCCGCCTGGTCCTGTGCCAGCCTCACAACTATTGTTATGTTGGAGCCCACTGTTGCTGACGTACTTTCCAAATAAGGACAACGAAGGCTCAGAGTGATTAAACGCCCAACATGCCCAAGGTCATGCAGTAGTGTTACAACAGGACTTGAACCTGGTTTTCTGCCTCCAAACTCATATTCTATCCACTGTCCCACACAGCAGCCAGCAGCCTTCGGGAATTGGGCTAAGTCTGGATCTACCCCGAATCTCCACAGTGGAATGTTTGCCTGAAAAGGTCCCTTTCCTGATAGTTTTATGGGCCATGGGTTTTGGGTCAGATCTGAGCTGTGTTCCTGGGTTAGCTAACTTTGGGCAAGTTGTTTCCCTTCTCTGGGTTGTACATTGTCATCTGAAAAATTTCCTGAGATTTTAAATCAATAGCCCATGATGCTTTGTGAAAGACATGGCTTGGCACGGGGGTGGAGAGGGGATGCGGGAAGAGAAGCACTGTCTTGACATTTCATTTTTTACTCACTTTGTATGCCCATGGGCATTTCTAAGTCTAGCTGCTTCATAACAGTGCTGTATGAGAGCAACAGGAAGTCAAGCAGGAGCTCAAACATGATTTTTTTGACTTAAGAGCTGCTTTTGGCTCCCCCAAGGTAGGACAGTTCTAGAACAACCCATGGGGTAGAACATATGATCTGGTGACCCACAGACAATGTACACACCAGTTGCCTAAAGCAGGGGTTGTTGTTGCTAAGTGCTGAGGAATGCGTTCTGATGTATAACGACCCTGTATAGGGTGTCTGAGGAGCAACTGGTGAGTTTGAACTGCCAATTTTGCAATTCAAATGACCTGGCAGTTAATGCTTACCCTACAGCACCACTCCAAGACTCCAAAGCAGGGGTGGGAAATCTTCTTCCTGACACAATTTATAACATCATTCATGGGCCAAGTAAAATGATCAACTTAAAAGTTAGCCTGCTATTCTCCCATGTAAACTATCACATAATTCACAATAAAACATTAAAAAAAAAAAAAAAGTTAGTCTGCTACATTTAATTAATTAACTCACCCCTAATGTGAAAGCCATTTGAACTACAAGGTCGGTGGTTCAAGCTCACCAGCTGCTCCTTGGAAACCCTACACAGGGTCGCTATGGGTCGGAATCGACTCAACGGCACTTCACAACCACAACAATGTGATGGCTGTGGAGTCCTGTGGCTGTGGGCTAATGTGTCAGACTGCAAAGCCGTTTGAACAGGGTCGCTATGGGTTGGAACCGACTATGGCACTAAAGAACAACAATGTGATGGTTGGAGTCCTGATGTGGCACTGTGGATGAATACACTGGACTGCAAAGTTGCATTGAACCACAAGGCCCTCAGTTCAAGCTCACCAGCTCCTCTATGGAAACCCTCTATAGGGTTGCTTTGTGTTGGAATGGACTTGACGGCACTTAACAACAACAATAACAAATGTGATGGTACTGTAAGAGCAGCACTGGACTGTGAACCACAGGTCGATGTTTCAAACCCACCAGCTACTTCTCAGAAACCCTATATAGGGTCTTCCATCCGAATCAATTCAATGGTACTTAACAACAACAATAATGTGATGGAGTACTCCATCACACTCCAGGTGTGGCGCTGTAGGATCAGCACTAGACTGTGAACCACAAGGTCGGCAGTTCAAACCCACCAGCTGCTTCTTGAACCTTATACAGGGTCGTTATGAGTCAGAGCTGACTTAATGACACTTACCACCACCAACAATAATGTGATAACTAGAACTGCGGTTGCCTTGGTAGGGCCAGACCAAATGATTTTGCGGGCCTTACGCGGCCCTTGGACAAGACGTTCCCCACCCCTGGCCTAAAGTCTTCAGAATCAATAGGAGCTTGCACACTGAAGATGGTTGGTTATATCTGCTCCGCTGCTTATACTTTCTTGGCAGAGTTGGATCCAGGATGGAAAATGGAGATCTAGACCATGACAATACCCTGGTACCTAGCTGGTCTAATCCCGGTGATACAGAGACTCACACTGAATGTGGCTCTCAGCAGCTCCTTGTTGCTCTGTGAACAAGCCTGGGCTTTTCACTCAGGCCCCTGTGCATTTGCTCATGCTAGACCTCTTAGGAAATTGGTAAAATCTCATCCATCATTTAAAATACAGTTCAGGGTCATTTCTTCTGAGAATTCTCTCCTTTGAGCTATCATGTTGCCCTATACAAGGACGGACGGTACTGTAGTTATCTATTCATGTTTCTTTCTCCCCAACTAGAGTTTGACTTTCTTCGGAACATGATTTATTCACGGAGTTCACTACCAAGTCTCAAACACGTAAATAGCGCTTGACACAGACTAGATGCTCAATAAATGTTTGTTGACTGACTGACTGACTGACTAAATGAATGAATCACTTTATCCCTTGTGTCCCACCCCATGCCTGATACATAAAATACTCAATGAATGCTTGTGGAATTGAACTAAGCCAATTTGACAGCCATTCCGCCCATCAGTCTGCAGCTCTGAGCAAAGCCAGCAGTCAACATAGGAGGAGCTGTTGGCTTTTTGCAAAGTGTGCCTTGTTGAAAAGAGATAGCATCCTTCCTGAAACACGTAAGTCCAAGGACTTGCACAGGGTCAGCTTAACTGCTGGTATGCTTTATCTGCCTGAGCTCAAGTATGCTCTTCAGCATGAAAAGCCTCTTCTTACAAATTGGTAATGTGACCTAAGTGAAATTCTCTGTTGGACTCTAGGACTCTGAGGTCCTATAGTCAACTAGTCCCAAGATCTTGTCTCATTCTCGATCTCTGAGCAGGGTTGTTGTTGATATTTTCTTTCATAATTCAGCAAGTCCATCTGCCTGCTTGTTATTGACAATAAGGCATGGAAAGATGATCTTGCCAAGAGACTGGTTTTGAGCCTCCAACCCCACTGATTAATTTCACTATAAGGTGTGTTCCAAAAAGTTCTCTCCCAGCCCTCCATGGGTTGCCACTGGAATGTTTCCACTGATCCAGCCCCAATAATCCGCTGAGCTGGACATCCTCTAAGGGCCAGTCTCATCCAGGAACACTGTAAGTACCATGACTGAGTTGGAGGCGTATGTGGTGCCAGCTCCAAGCCAAGAAGCCCTCCTCACCTGACAGGGGCTCCCCGGGACTGAGCAGGCTTCAGCATCACTGTGATCGTCGTGTCTGTTTCATTCAGTGGGGTGTCTGTATCATACTCAGGCATCGATGGTGCTGGGTAGGCAAAAGAGAGAGGAGGTGAGCTCAGCAAAGGTTCCAAACCCCCCTTTGTCACCAACCCTTGGTGCTATCCTTGGAGTTACTGAGAACGACTATAAGTAAGAGGTTGGAACAAGGAGTTAGATAAGAATCACATGATGTGCCAGGCTTTCAGCTAAAGAGGCCCTGGCTCCTGACTTGCCAGAACTTCCTGCAAGGTGCAGTAGAGTCTAGAGAAGGGTGACAATGAGGGGGTCACTAATTGTTATGAGTCAGCAAGCCCCGTACCAAATGAGCAAATGTAAGAATATATCAGTACTTAACACAAACGTGAAGGAGGCAAAGTTGGCTTGTTAAACACGTTGAAGATGTAAAGTAAAGCAATGATGAACTAATTCCCCTCTACTTTTTTTTTTTTTTTAATAAGCCCCTATCTTGACTAAATCTAATCCTTCTGGAAGGTAATTGAGCCATTTGTATTAAGATCTATTAAAAACCACATCCCTCATGACTCAGTATTTCAATTTCTGGAATCTAATCCTAAAGTTATAATCCAAACTAACGAACTGAACTTTATCCCATAACATGTTTATTGAAGCATTATTTTATTAAAGAAAAATAAACCCAACCAATATAGCCAACCATGGGGGTCTATTTCATTAGATTATTGTCCAACCACTTGATGGAAATTATGATGAAGGCAAAGTAGGGATATGGGAACTGCTTACCATATAAGGGTCAATGAAAATGTGAAGCTACAAAAAACGCCTTGGGTATGTATCTATGCAGAAGACAGGAATTGCATGAGCATTTGGGAAAATGGAAGTTGTAAGAGAGGTTTTGGGATAATTCTGCGTTGATGCTGTCTAGATAAGCACTGCTAACCGTAAGGTCAGAGGTTGAAACCCACCATCTGTTCTCGGGAAACCCTGTATAGAGTCAGTATGAGTCAGAACCCACCGGATGGCACTTAGCAACAACAACAGTGGTAATGGTGGTCTTTGGATGCCAGCAGTTTATAATCTTGGACCACTGTGATTCTGTGTCAGTGAGTCACTCATTCATCCATCCATTCATTCCTTTATTAGACACCTCATGAGAACATGTACTGCATCCTATGCCACAGAAAGAAATAGTCCTGAAAAACAAACCACTTTCTTATAAGCCAACTTGTATGCAAAAAGAATATACAATATAATGCAACCTGTGGCAAATTGCTTGGTGACTCACACCCAATGAATATCTTTTTCTCGTTTTAAGTAATTTATAGATGGACTTTTTATCTTTTCTTTTTTCCCCGCACAGAAACGACAGTGGTAGCATACTCGGGCTGAGTCATTCTGACTGCTCCAATGACAAGCAATGACAATGGGTTTTACTCATTTCTACTCCCAGGAAGGAGCTCTGCTAGCGTAGTGGTTACAAATTGGGCTGGGAACCTTAAGGTCAGCAGTTCGAAACTACCAGCTGTTCCGCAAGAGAAAGATGAGCTGCTCCCCTAAAGATTTACAGCCTCGGAAATCCTGTACAGGGTCACTATGAGTCAGAACCAGCTTCACAGCACAAAACCACCAACCACTCCCAGGAAAATTAGAAATGGGAAGACAAAAAACAAAAAAGCCAAACCAAAGCCTCTCTGCCTTTTACCTTTCTAAGATAGATACCTGAAATTTTGGTGGCGATGCGAGTTGTGACGGGGGGCCCAAAGCCCTTTGCCGTGCTGGCCTTGATGGTGAACGAGTAGGTGGTCCCTGGATACAGACCCACAAAGAGGTGGTGGGTTTCATTGCGGAGTTTGAACACTTTGCCCCTCTGGCTGGAGAGGTCGGCACTTGGGTCCAGCGAGCCCACAGCCTTGTAGTTGATCTGTACAACAAACAAGCCAACAGACAGAGAGGTCAGTACCTCATTCAGTTCAGTGGGTTCAGCTCCCCTGGAAGGTAGAGCAGAGAGGACAGAAGGCATGTGAACTGTCAACTACTGACCACTTCACAGACCACCCATGCCCCTGAATACTCCACTGCTGACACTCTGGAGCCATGATATCCAATAGAAAAGCGACGTGAGCCACAAAGGTAGTTTCAGATTAAAAAAAAGGAGAAACCAGAAGTGAGATTAATTTTAGTATTATCTTTTATTGAACCTAATATATCAAACAATTCTCATTCAAACATATAATCACTGTAAATATCTTAGAGACAGTTTAAGTATTTCATTCATATGAAGTCTATGCAATTTGGTATGTATTTTACACTTAGAGCACATTTCAACTTGGACCCATCACATTTCAAAAGCACTCATCATGTTGATTCCTATTCGTTGGGATCCTGTATAGGGTTTCTGAGGCTTTAAATCTTTATTAGAGCAGATAGCCTCATCTGTTTTCCTTTGGAGCAGCTGGTGGGTTTGAACCACCAACCTTGTGTCCATTCCAATGCCCACCCACAGCACCTCCAGGGCTCTTTTTTAAAAGCACAGTAGCCCTATATAACTGTTGCTTTTAAGTCATTGTTAAGTGCAGTCGAGTTGGTACCAACTCATAATGACCCTGTGTTACTATAGTGACGACTGATAGATTTGAGCATCTGATCTTATGGTTCAAACTGATCATGTGGTCTAGTGCTTATCTTACAGTGCCACACCATGACTCCCTTTATATGACTGTTGTTGTTGTTAAGTGCCGTCAAGTCGATCCCAACCTATAGGGATCCTGTATTGGGTATCCAAGGAGTGATTGGTGAGCTTGAACCTCTGACCTTGCAGTTCAAACTGACTTTTAAATCCTACAGATTAACCCACAGCACCACACCAGGACACCAGGGTTTCAGAAGAGTGACTGGTGAGCTTGAACCATGGATCTTATGGTTCAAACTGACCTTTCAGGCCAGAACAGTATCCGGTAGCAACACACCAGAACTTGAAAGCACAACTATCATCGACTAACCAACCCCCCATTTCTCCCTCACTAACTGGTGTTGCCTGTGTTGTTGTTTAGGTCAAGTCAGTTCTGACTCACTGCTATCATATGAGCCCTATTCAGTCCTGCACTATCCTTACAAGTTTGATAAGTTCAAGTCCATTGTTGCAACCACTGTGTCAATCCATCATTGAGGGTCTTCCTCTTTTACTCTGACCCTCTACCAAGCATGATGTCCTTTTCCAGAGACTGGGCCCTCCTGATAATATATCCAAGGTCCATGAGACAAAGTCTCACCACGCTCATTTCTAAGGAACACTCTGGCTCTTCTTCTTCCAAGACCGATTTGGTCATTTTTCTGGTAGTACTTCACCAATGCCATAACTCAAATGCGCCAATTCTTCTTTGGTCTTCTGTATTCACTGTTCAACTTTTGCGCGTATAAGAGTCAACTAAAAATACCATGGCTTTGGTAAGGAGCACCTTAGTCCTCAAAGTGGCATCTTTTCTTTTTAATGCTTTAAAGAGGTCTTTGGCAACAGATTTGTTGAATGCAATACTTTGTTTGATTTTTTGACTTCTGCTTCCATGGGCATTGATTGCGGATCCAAGTCAATTGAAATCCTTGACAACATCAATGCCTGTCAAATAATCTGCTTGCATTCAAGTCCTTCTCTCTGTGTCTGTTTCTGAGGAGCCCATAACTAAGACAGAGAGTGATCAGGAAGGCATCTCAAGGGATAACTGAACTCTGATTAAAATGGATATCATGAAACCAGGGCAGAGGGGTGGGGAAGAGTGGGAAGAACTGAGAGAGTCCATGTAACTGGAGAATCCTGAGTAAACGAGGCAAGTGGAGCTTTGTGATGGAGTCAGTTCCAGCTTTCCCTGGTGGCCTGAGAAGGGAGCCACTCGGAGAGCTCTGCCCGCCACAAGAAAGCCCTTGGAAATCCTACCTGCGTCTTCCTGCAGGAGGGTGGCAGCTACATTGGCATACAGTCAATGGGAGGTAAAACTCATGCCTTATTCACTAGCCAATTCCTTTGCTGAGCTCCAAATTCAATCCAAAAGCGACTCAATTTCCACTGAGATGTCAATATAATATACCATGTTCCCCTGCTCCCCTAACCTTTCCTGGTATTACAGGATCCTCACTTACTTGTAATGAAACACTATGAATAAATCAATGTATGTTAATATAGCGTGCCTTCAATTTTTTATGAAAGGCCTCACCAAATCTAATTCCCACTGCTTTGTCAGAAACAGTCTTTGAAAAATTTAACTTGCAAGTTTTATGGAGTTAGTGGGGGGATCAGGAAGGGGAGGTAAAGAAGGAGGGAAGGTGAGAAAAATGGGATGGGATGGAGCTGTGGTCATAAAACGCATAATGTAAGAATGCAAAATGACTCTTCATTTGAAAGTGGAGCAAAGGGAAGAGTTGTTGGAATAGCAACCATCAAATAAAGAGTGAATAGACAAAGGTTGCTGAGGCTCCAGGATGCAGAGCCACAGCGTGCTCATTGGCATCCCCTTCTCCTCTGATTGCTGCCAGTGGAACCCCAGAGGGGGCACTTCATAATGAAAACCCAACCACTCCCTCCTTTACTTAGAACCAAGGGAACAATGGATTCCTACAGGCTTCCTTTTGGCCTTCAAGACACGACATGAGCTTGTTGCTGTTGTTAAGTGCCATCGAGTCAGTTCTGACTCATAGTGATCCTGTATAGAGTTTCTGAAGAACGGCTGGTGAATCAGGACTGCTGACTTTGCAATTGAAAACCGATGTTGTGGTCCAGTGCTTATCCTACAGCGCCACACTAGGACTCTCCCAAGCTCACTAAAATAACCTGGACATATTTCAGTAGCTCAAAGGTCAGGGTTCTTCTAGCCAGCTGGACTTCACTGTGAGCTTGGGACACCGTTTCCTTCCTATGCCTCCTCCTTCCCTAGCAAACATCTCCTCATCCTGAAACCTCAGTTAAAATTACACTTGTCACAAGCATGTCACCGGATGTCCAGATCCTCCATTTTGTGGTCCCATAAGTATGTTCTATGTCTCCATTTGACCTTCTTTCCTGATTTTGGAGCTTTGTTGTACAGTCCTAGGAACTGGGACACATTCCTGGTGCCTTGTATCTCACAGGATATGCATTAAGGGTCAAACGAGATCTTTTTCTGTTCAGAGTCCCTCCAGTGCTTGCACATGGCAGCAGCTCCAAACTGATGTGTTTGTTATGGGTGTGTCTTCCACCCACCTGCTTCTGAGTACGGACCACTTCCCTCATCCCTACTTCATCTTTTAGCACCCCCCCCCCAACTCATTTCCCATGTAGTCATACAATTATTTCATTATGCATCCCTTTTTTTTTTTTTTCTTTTTTCAACCAGCCTTGGGGTCAGAAATGTAAGTACAGACTGTGAACCAAATCTGGACTACCATGGATCTTTGTAAACAAATGTTGATTGGAACTCAGTCACTCTCCTTCATTTACATAGGGTCTACTGCTACTTTAACACTCCAATGGCTGAGCTGAGTGTTTGATACATAGATCTCATGGTCTCTTTGATATTTCACAGAAAAAGTCTACTGACCCCTGAACTATACATTAAGCTCCAAGAGGACAAAGGTTGTCTCTGTCTTTTGTCCAACATTTCATTCCCTTGTACAGGGTCTATATGTGTTGTGTGTATAAATGAGTGAAGGAATTAGCTGTGCGGTTGGAGCAATTGGTTTAACCTTTTGAACCTCAGGTTCTCAATGGTAAACTAGCAATTTCATATTGGTTTCTATTTTAAAGTTGCAGATTTATTTCCAGATTCTTTGCTCTTGGAAGACCCCCAATTTATTCAGGAGTAAGTCTTCAAGAAGCCAATAAGTAATTTTAGCTTCTGCACCAAGGTTCCTGCTAAAATGGCAAGCCAAGGGGACGCTCTTGGGAAAACAGTCCTCTGCTGGGGACTGATAGGGAGTGGGCAAGAGAGTCCGGCAGAACAGGAGCACACACTTTCCCTTGAGGAACTGTATCAGGAAAGACTTATTTCTTGAACATTTTTCTTTTCAGAATTGTACTTTGGGTGATACTAACTGAGCAGATTCATTTTCCATTCAACAACTGACATTTTCTTTCATGCTACTGGATGCGATCCTCTTCCTTCCTCCTTGGGTTCCCCATTCCCATTCATCCTTCTTTCCTGCCCCTTTCTGCCTTCTGAGCTTCATTTGTGAGCACACATTGACCTTTTGGTCCTTTGGGTGATTGTATTGAGGATACAGTATGTTCCTCACTTTGTAGGACTATGGTTTGATTTCCAGTTGATGCCCAGGGTGGGCTCAGTTGAACATTCTTGTGTTGAGAGGCACTGGACTAGGTATGGATTACGACCACCTCAGTTCCACCTTCACACAGAACACATGACAGTAATCGGTGCATGAGGGTTAAAGGAAGGTACAAGTGAAGTACAGATGAGGGAAGTGGCCAGGACTCAGAAGCAGGTGGGTGGAAGATGCACCCTTGACAAACACACCATCATGGAGCTGCCACTGTGTAAAAGCACTGGAGGGACCCCTACCGTACAAGGATGTCATTTAATCCTCAACAAACATGAGGGATACATGACATCAAACTGTACAACACAGAGTGAACTCTAATGTCAACTATGAACTTTGGTAAATAATAATGTATGAAGGTAAGTAAAAAAGTATTGCTACAAAATCACAGACATCTTTAGTATAGTGGATTACGAGTTGGGCTACTAACCATAAGGTCAGCGGTTCAAATCTGCCAGCTGCTCCATGGCGGGAAAATAAGGCTTTCTGCTCCCATAAAGATTTACAACCTCAGAAACCCTATGCATGGTCATTATGAGTCAGAACTTCACAGCCCACCACCATCAGCACCTTGGTTTCTCTTCATGGCCTCCATGTTTGTGTAGAAACTTCTAAAGGCAGGGTTTCCAGCTCTCTCTCTGCTGAATAATTCTGGGTTCTTTGATTTACATCAAATTAAAGTAGCAATTTTGGCATCCTCTAGGAACTTAAAAGAGTCCTAGTGTGGTGCTGCGGGTTAATGTGCTGGACTGCAAGATCAGTTTGAACGGTGAGGTC
>NW_006408541.1:22570254-22572259 GCF_000296735.1 Chrysochloris asiatica | reverse complement strand
TGCAGGAGCAGAAAGCCTCATATTTCTCCTATAGCAGCCTGGTGAGCTCTAACTGCTGTCTTTGTGGTTTGCAGTCCAGTGCTTATTCTACAGAGCCACTGTGCTCCCCGATTACCCCTGGGGTGGTAGCATGCCCTGGGTCAGTTCTGACTCACAGTGATCCTGTGTAGAGTTTCTGAGGCTGTACATCTTTACAGAAGCAGAAAGCCTCATCTTTCCCCCATGGAATGGGAGTTTTGAACTGCTGACCATGAGGTTAGCAGCCTGACTCATAACCATTGCGCTACCAGAGTAGAGTCCCAGAAAACAGTCACCATAAACTTCTGAGTGGAACCTTTTTTCTTGAACTGAACTGGCTCAATATATCCCCTCAGCAATCACTACTTTGATTGGATTTCTTACTGGAAGGCAGTCTCATAAAACTAAGATGAATATATTGTAGAAAGAATTTGTCTGCAGCCATCCACTGACCACAGACATGTTTAAACACATTGTTGTTTGGAATAAATCCAAGCATGTAGGAACTGGAACTCTAATAGCATTAGTTTTGAGTTACCCTTATAAGTCATTTGCAACAGAGGTATCACACTAATGTAAGATGTTATTTACAAGAGACACAGAGTACCAAGGGAAGGGGACAAGGAAACTGTGCTTTCTGTGCAAATTTTCTGTAAACCTAAAACTGCCCTGCAAAGTAACGGATACTGAAAAAAAGGCAAAATACATAAATTAGTTCAGCTAAAAAAAGTTATGGTTCTTTATGATTATCCACACTCATTGAGGGCTTCCCTCTTTTTCACTGAGCCTCTCCTTTACCAAACAGAATGGCTTTTTCTAGAGATTAGTCTTCCCTGATGCGGTGACCAAAGTAAGCAAGTTGAAGCCTCGCCATCTGCACTTCTAAGGAACATTCTGGTTGTATAGTGAGTGACAGTGTAGTGACCGGCTTTTGGTTCCCTGACAATTTTAAAATAAAATGCAAACCTGCTCCTTCAGAAGAGAAGTGTGAAGGCACAGATGTCTGGGGGACTTATACCAGTGACTTCTTGGTCACAGGACCCTTTCTTTTCCTAGAAAGCTGAAGTCTAGACAGAGCATCAGATAAATGATCCCCACTGACACCGGTACTGCAGTTCCCAGCGGTCTAGCTAGGGAGAGAGTGTGAGGAATTGCCACTTTTCTGAAAACACAGCTTCGGTTTTTGCTTCTGTTGAGATTTAATCATTCTCTCCATCAACAAATGCTCAGGGATGCTCTGTGCTGGACTTTGGGATTACCAAAATGAAGACCATGTTGTTGTTAACCGTGATGACAGATAGAGGCATCAATAGGTACTACAAGGAACCAAGTTCTACTGGAACAGAGAAAACAGGAACCTCCCAGAGAAGCTGAGTTACATTGGGTTAGTCCAGTCATCCTCAGCCCTGGCTGATAACAGAATCTTCTGGGGACCTCTTCCAAAAATACCAATGCCTAGTCCCACCCCAGATCCAGTATATCAAGCTCTCTGGACAGAAGGTCCTGGGCATTGATACTTTAAATAAACTACCCAGTAGATTCTAATGGGCATTCAGGGTTGAGTCAGGTTGACTGTCTCAAAGACAGGTCAAAGGAAGAGCCTTAGAGCAAGAAGGAAATTAAGCAGAATTGTGAATTGACGTTTCCACATACCAAGGAAAGGGGCCTTCAAATGGCATGCTTAAAAACTAGGAAATCACCATCCCAACAACACAGTGATCATTACTGCAGGCAGGAGTCATTGGTGAATGCTAGAATTGGTGGGTCAAACTAAGGGGAGACAGGATACTTGCATACCCTCACAGTATCTCCCCACATTTACTAATTACTGTTGGGGATTTAAAATTAGAGCAGGCACTTATTGACATCTCTCCCTCTAAGCAGTAGAGTCTAGTTCCTCTCTCTTTGAGTGTGGGCTAGACTTAGCAACTCACTTCAAATGAGAGCGTATAAAAGGAAATGTAAGGACAGGGATGGGCAACTTGGA
>NW_006408541.1:22539164-22569774 GCF_000296735.1 Chrysochloris asiatica | reverse complement strand
TACCCTGTGGTTGGGTGGTGATGCATGGAGGGGATTGTAACCATGGCAATGAAATGATATATGATAGGATGAATGTAAAACTAATGTTCTGCCATGTAAACTATCACAGAATTCACAATAAAACATTTAAAAAATGGAAATACACACCCCTCAGCTCCAGTAACTTTATGGTAAAGAAATTTGGCCTGCACCATGTGAACCAAGTGGTCAAGGTCACCAGTGATTAATCAGATTTAGACTAGAATTTGAGAGCATGGAGTTGTTGTTGTTGTTGTTGTTATATGCCTTGGAGTTGGTTCCGACTCATAGCGATCCTGTACAGGGTTTCTGAGACTGTAAATCTTTACGGGAGCAGAAAGCCTCATCTTTCTCCTGCGGAACAGCTGGTAGTTTCGAACTTCTGACCTTGCGGTTCACAGCCCAATTCGTAACCACTACGCTACAGGGATGAAATTGACTCACAACTGGAGAAGAATGAGGAATGCAGGAATTAGGTGGAGTCCAAAAGAGGAAGACCCACAGCAAGATGGATTGGCACAGTGACAGCAGCAATGGGCTCAAGCATAACAACAATTGTGAGGACAATGCAGGACTGGACAGTGCTTTGTTCTGTTGTACATAGTGTCACTCTGAATCAGAACCTACATGATAACACCCATCAACCACAACCATGTACAGCTCCAGGTCTAAAGCAATAGAGCCTTATTAGACTTGGAGAGACCTGCTACATGTCTTCACTTGTCTGATCATTCCGTTGCTACTGATTTTCAGGAGTAAGAAGAGGGATCTCAGCATTCGGGGGCAGGATCTGTTTGGAAACTCAGACCCCTCCCCTCACTTACCAAGAGTTGTGTGCCCAGAGCTCTAGTTGTAATTTTACCAGTCGAGTCCTCTGCTAACAAGTGGATGGAGCAGCAAAGACCCTGGACAGGGTGAGTCTAGCTTCTCATGTTCCCCAACTCAAGCCCCAGATGTGAAGTCCTCCTCATAAACTTGGTTTGCTGCTTCAGAACCTGCCTAAGTGACCCACTCCCCAAATCCTGCAGGCACAGGGAACAAGGTTGTTGACAACTCCCAGGTCAGTCCAGCTGCAGGGAGCTCATTCAAGTGTTATGTCAACTCACTAGGTTGCCATTGATCAGAAAGACCTGGCAGAACAGGAAGTTGGCTTGTTTGCCCAACACGCATCTACTGATTTCCAATCAATACCCTGTGTTCTGACTTCGGCTGGCTTCCTGGTGGCACTGGGATCAAAGACTAGGAGAAGAGAGGCTCAGCATCCTAGCATTCACCAGCCAGCAGTCCAAACCGTAGGGGGCCAGCAGATGATAATAAAGACCCAGCATCATTGAGTGCCTACCATGTGCCCTCTCTTTTGTCTAATTCACCACCCCACCCCTCAGCTCCCAGAAAGCCTTTATTTTGGCAAGTTCCTGTCTAAAGATGCTCCTTCTACCAGCCCATCAGAGCCCTGTATCCAACCAAATCCTTCCCTGTCTCTTCCCTTCCCCTGCTCCACATGGGAAGGATATTTTAACAGTTCCACTCTTTCAAATAGTGCTGAGTTTCAAAGGATAAAGTCATAGTCCTGTAACAGGTCACTATCAACTCTGATGGCTCTAAATTCTTTCTTCCTAAACTGTCATAATGCAGCTTAATATTATGAAGCTTAAACCTCCATTCAGCTTTTAATCTTGTGCTGGGGTGCCCAGGGTACTATGATTCTGTTATTTTCACTGAAACCTTCTTGCTTAATGAGTTTGTCTGGCGATATTCCCAACTGCCTTTAGTCTGCATTGCAATATTTCTTGGTTTTCTAAATGTAAGCTACTTGCCTTCCAACTTCACTCTCAGCTGATTTCTGTTCTGCTAAGTTTAACCTGGTTAAGTTGCTAAATTGCGTGACTGATTCTTCTCCAGTTGGCTGTGGACAAGGAGAGCTGAGAGAAGTTAGATAATCCTAGGACCCAGCAGACATGCCGATGGCCTTTCTCCCAGAGACGTTCTGGGGAGAATCTTCATTGAGGGCAAGGACTGGCTTCTATTTATTTATTGCTTTATCTGCCAAGCTCCCAGTCTGGCACAGAATTGGAGTCAATAAGGTTTACTGAATAAATGAGGATTAAAACTAAAAATGGAACAATTCCTGAATGTGGTACAGCTGGCATTTGAAAAAGCCCAGCATATTGCACTCAATCCTGCTGCCTTGTCCTTGGCCCCTCCGTTCGTGTCTTTGTGTGACCAGCAGCTAGTGGGGAAAGTGACTTTAGGTGCTTGTGATTGCCAGACCACAAGGCTTCAGAAACAGTCTGTCTGGGCCCATGTCTTCCCAGAAGGGACTTGAGGAGCATCCCTGGCATCTGGTCCCTGCTTTGCTGGCACATAGTTGGCACTCAAGAGTTACATGTTTAATAATTAATGAGGCCCAGTTGGCAAAGTTCTTGTCCTCTTGGGAATATGTTTCCAACCCTGCATATGTAGATGGTCCCTTCAGTTCTCTATCTTTATTTGTTGTTTAAAACGGCCAAAATTCCTTTGACACAAGTTCAAGTTTTTGTCCCCTCTGCTTGACTCTAGGTGGACTAGTGACTGCATGTACCAATGAAACTTGGCAAAAATGATGCTCCATAACTTTTGAGACTAGGTCACACTCATGTCTGAGCTGTCAACCCTGAGAGACCACCATGCTGTAAGGAAGCACAGTTCACATGAAAATAAGATGTATAAATGCGCTGGTCAATAGCCCCAGCTGAGTCCAGTGTTTGAGTTAGACCTGTCTGGGCACCAGGCATCTGAGTAAGGAACCTCCAGATGATTCCAACTTTAGCTCTAGCCACTGGGGTTTTCTCAGTTGAGATCCCAGGTATCTTGGAACTGAAACAAGCCTGCTAGACCTTTTCAAGCTTCTGATCCATAGGATCTGTGGCAGAATAAAATTGTTACCTATACCATGATGGTTTAGGGTGGTTTATTATTCAACTACCTTAACTATTAACATTATTTTCTATTAGATTCAAGAGTTTCCTGCGATAACCTTTTGTTTAGTTTTGTTTCCCAGAAAAAGAAGCATAGTAGATGCTCAGTAAAGTCATGCTTCCTTCTTAAGCAAGTGATCAAACTTAACGTTGCTGGTATGAAATATGTAGACATTGTGTGCCTCTAGCTAAAATACTCTAAGAAAGGCATAATAGCAGTGTGGTATTTTTGCCCAAAATGCATAGTCTCAGTGTAATCATCAGAAAGCATCAGGCAAACTCATGTTATGGTACAGTCTACTAACTAACAGGAGTCCTGACGTGGTGCTGTAGGATAAACACTGGACTTCTAACCACAAGGTTGATAGTTCAAATCCACCAGAGAACCTTGGAACCTCTCCATGAGGTGGCTATGAGTCGGAACTGACTCGATGGCACTTAATGACAACAGCAACTGGTGGTCTACTGACCAGTACTGGTCACAGCTCTTCAAAAGTATGAAGGTGGCTGAGGACTTGTCACAGATTGAAGCAGACCAAGGAGTGACAACAATGAAAGGCAGCACAGGATCCTGAAGACAGACGTTTGCAGGACAATGAGTGAAATTCAACTAAAGTCTGTAGATGAGTTTATAGAATGACACATTTCCTGGTTTCAGTCATTGTCCTGTGGTCATATAAGATGGTAACATTAGGGAAAGCAGGGTGACAGGTATAACGAAACTCCTACTAATATTGCAACTTTTCTGTTAAGTCTCAGTTATTTTTAAATGAAAAGATTACTTTAAAAGATAACAAAAATAAATGCTAACTTGAATTAACTGACTAATCATGAAATCAACTCAGCCCTCCTCTCCCTGTCTCCTTGTAGTGTTCCAGTAATTGTATCATTTATTAACCCTCGCTGTCTGCCAGGCACCACAATAATAAAGCTTTTCCCATGCATTATCATGCACTCATTAATTGTCACAAGTTTATGAGGCAACTATCATTACTATCCCCATTTTACAGATAAGAAAATTGAGGCTTATGTTATGTTCCATAGTTCTCAGGAAGTAAGAGGCAGAACCAGGTTTGGAACCTAAGCATGGCGACTCTAAAGTTCACCTGCTTACCCTCAGTTGACTGCTGCCTTCATCAAGGTTGGTCAGTCTTATTTCCAGGTGGTAGGAGCTCAGAAAGTCAGCTCTGGGGACCTATGTCTAAAGGAACAGCTAAATTGAAAGAATTTGCCACAGTCTGGAGGAGCCGAAAGAGGCTCTGGTTAGTGGTTGTGGTGGTGGTGTGCTGTGGAGTCAATTCCGATTCAGCGACACTGCACAGGGTTTCCGAGGCTGTAAATCTTTACACAGAAAACCTCGTCTTTCTCCTGCAGAACAGCTGGTAGTTTCAAACTGCTGAGCTTGGGGTTAGAAGCCTGACTCATAACTCCTTAGAGTTGGGTATAAGGAGGCCAACGTTCAGGAGACTTGAGGTGTCAGATAATTTGGAGGGGGCCTGCCTGTGGGCCTTACTGCATTTCCCAAGCACCCCAGAGAGATTCTCCTTCCAGCTTGGCACTTCTAGGGGTCGATTGAAGAGGCCTTTTGGCAGCGAAATCCATTGATCACACCTTCACACATTCCAGGTCAGCAGGGGACTGAAGATTCCCCCCACTGCACTTTTCTTTCATTCAGCATTTTTCTCATGAAATTAAAACAGAATTGATTTTCTCTCCCCCCAGCCCCCCTAATTTAGGCTTTAGGAAAGGAATACAAGGGTGGGCATACTGGAGACTAGAACATCAATTCAGTCCAGGGAGCAGCATTTGTGAAGTGTTTTATTAGCCCTTGTTTATTATGGAAACGTTTGGTGCAAGTCTTTTGTATTTTTTCTGTCTCTCTCTCTTTAGTATCTCCTCCTGCCTATAAGAAAGCTATTTTTTAATGCTTCTTGGTTAAAATTATCGGTTATTTTAACACTGCTCAGCTAGTCTCATGTTAGAAAGTCCCTCTTTCTAACCCTGCTTACCCTGACACTGTGGTACTTCCCCAGGAGCAAACACACGTCAGGTGACATCACTATTTATGAAAGTGTCATTTCTGGAGAAATGAGTCTTTGAGGAGCTCACACTCTGCTGTTTTGCAGTGACCCAGGGCTCCCAGCAGGGTCCAGAATAGAACCTCACAATTGGGCTAAGCTTCTCCATTTGCAAAGTAGTCTCAGGAGAGCAGGGCTGGAGGAAACTGAGGCACCGAGAGGTTAAAGTTATGCCTAAATCCTGTGGAGTACTGGTATGAAGCTGTGGGTTAATGCAGTGGACTGCAAAGTTAGTTTGAACCACAAGGTTGGCAGTTCAAGCTCACCAGTCACTCCTAGGAAAGCCTGTACAGGATCGCTATGGGCCGTAACCGACTCCAGGACACTGAACAACAAGAAGTCCCAACATTGGTGGTTCAAACTCCCCCGTCACTCCTAGGAAACCGTATAAAGGGTCGTGATGAGTCAGAACCACCTTCATGGCACTTAAAAACAACAACAGTCTTGGTATGGCACTGTAGGATAAGCACTGGCTGGCAAGGTCTGTTTCAGCTGCAAGGTTAGTGGTTCAAACTCATCAGCTGCTCTTCGGAAACCCTGTACAGGGTCACCATGAGTCACAATTGACTCAACTGCACTTAACAACAAGGTCACATAGGAAGTGGCTCTTCTCCAAGGAGGTAGCTATGGGATATCAAAACAGCATAGGGAGCGAATTAGAAGCTTTGGGTACAAATCCCTGGGGTTTCTCTAAACCCAAGGGTTTCCACAGCAGCACTGCCCAATAGAATTTTATATTTTCTAGGAGCCACACTGGAAAAAGGAAAAAGAAACAGAAACAGGTGAAATGCATTTTGATACTGTATTGAACCCAATGTATCTAAAATGTTGCAACATGTCATCAACACTAACATTATCAGTGAGATATTTGACATTTGTTTTTGCCTTTCAAAACCCAATATGTAATTTTAATGCACATCTTGATTGGGACCAGTCACATTTCAAGTCACATGCAGCTAGTGAGCTAGGAGGGCCGGTCTAGACCTTTCCCAACTATTTTTTGTTGCTGATGTTAAACCATAAGGTTGGCAGTTCAAACCTACCAGTCACTCCATGGGAGGAAGAAGAGATTTACAGCCTCAGAAACCCTATAAAGGGTCACTATAAGTTTAAATTGACTTGATATAGTGGATTTGGAAACATTTTAAACATATTTCCTAACTGTTCACTAAATAATTTTAATTCTACAGATACATGAGGGAGCTTCAAAATGTTGAGGGAAATAGAATTGAGACACTGAAATGTTTCCATGAACTGTTTGAAGCCTTATCATATGCATAGTTACGTATGCATAGCTCTGTTTTATACTTAAAAAGTAAAGTTTGTTTTGTTTTGTTTTGTTTTTAATCTACCTTCTCCTCAAGAACCAGTTTTCACCTCTTGAGGGCAATATCACCCCCGTTGAGAATGCCTGGTCTAGAGCAATCAATAGTATTCCGCGGCCTCTGGTTCTTATCTGTAAAATAAGGGTTCTTGAGTAGATGAAACAAGGTGGATGTATGGGAAAGCATCTGGTAGTACTGCTAAGGACTCAGTGGAAACAGTGCTTCCGGAACACGTCCTCCCACATCCAGGAGCTAGGTCCCCTCCTAAGCCTGCAGGCAGGGGTCAGGGACATGGGCCACAGGTCCACGCCTGCTCTCCTGATGTAGGGGACTTCCTAAAGCTATCGCAGGGCCAGAGCAGGAGTGTTGTCCTACAGCCCAACCACTGTTTGATGTAGGGCAATGTGGACTTTGTGGACCACTGCTTCTATACCATCTCCATCCCCATGTTGGACATCAATGGATGCTGAAGGGCCATAGGTCACCTTAGTGTGGGCCGCTGTGGTCTCCAATTTCTCAGACCAGACTTCTCCCCCAATTCTCCCTGGGTGCCCACCTGGACAGAGAGGTGGTGCCCTGGCTTATTATCTCTGCCCAGATACCTGGCACAGGTTCTAAGCCCTCCTGGTCTACTCGGGATCTGGGAAGTTGTGGCCTAAAATATTCTTCTCCCCTGTTTGGAAGACCAAGCCCTCTGTGGGTAAATACATTCATCTGATGTCCAGCTTCTCAGAGACACTGGCACATGGCTCCGCTTCCATGATTTTAAAAGATTGGGTTGAATTGCATCTCTCATCCCTTCCCACTGGTCTTAGGGATCCAGTTCTGCATGTGTTGTTCCCAAGCAGAGCTTGTCATCAACAACTCAGCCATCTCTGTCCAATTCTGTCCTGAGTTAGACATGTCCAAGTGACAGTCCCAAGGGCATCCAGAAATCATCTGGAACACCTTTGGAGATGGGGACCTCACCCCCTCTTACCCACTATGTATTTTTTCCACCTGTGGATAGTGCTGTAAGAACATGGGAACAGGAGCCAGGTGACCCTGGATTCCACTGTCACCCCTCCCCCCCATTAACTCTTCACAGCACATGTGAGTGGGGCTTACTGCAAAGGCTGGAGACTTAGCACCCTAAGCAGGGGATGGCAAGGTGAAATTCACAGAGTGAACAGTCTGATTATCTAGACTTCCAGAAACATGTCTTATTAGGGCAGCCACTATAGGGAGAAACCAACTGCAAACTAAGAAGGAAAATGAATTTGGGGCTTTGCTTCTTTTTTCTTTTTTTTTTTTCTTTTGCATCTAAGTCAAATGTACTTTTTGGATTCTTAACTTGTGTGTCTCTATAGATATAATCACTCCCCATCTTTTTGGAAGGGTTCAGAATAGAAAGAAATTGTTTAGAAATACATCGGTAAAGACTCAAGCAGAGTAAAAGGAAGAATTTTCAGATGATGGAAGAATTAACACCATGGAATTGACCTTCAACACATGATTAGCTTCCAGCTATGATGCTTGGCTTCTGGGTGACCATCAACAAGACCCACTTTTGTTCATTAAGGGAAAAGGTGTGCTATGACGTTAACACGTTTATATATTTAAGAGACCCCGAAATGTCTGGTGCTTAGTAGGACATCAAGTAGGCGTCAGGCATGAGAGAGGTCTTTTGAGGATGTTTGGGGGAAATGATATTCTTATTCAACTTGATTCAACAAATATTAATTGAGCAGCCTTAGGAGTTGGCCATATTTTAGGTGATTGATACATGTCAGACTCCTGGGGTGGCACTGTACGATCAGCCCTGGACTGTGAACCTCGGGTCGGCAGTTCAAATCCACCGGCTGCTCCTTGGAAAGCCTATAGCGGATCACTATGAGTCAGAACCGACTTGATGATACTTAACAACAACAAACTAATACAGATCCCTGACCTGGTGGAGTTTATCTTCTCCATGAAGGGAAAGGATAAAATTATAATAAATCGACTAAATAAGACAGCTGTTTAGCATCCTAGCAGGTGACGAGTGCTGCAGAGAGCAAAGGTAGCCCACAACAGAGCAGGGAAAGGGGTACAGGATACGGGGGAGATTGTGCCCCAGACCGGGCTGCTTTCAGTGGAATCAAACTCATTCACGGCAACTCCATGTGTGTCAGAGTAGAACTGTGCACCATAGGGCTTTCAGGGCTGGCTTTTCAGAAGTAGATCACAGACCTTTATTTCACAGTGCCCCTGGGCAGATTTGAATACCCAATCTTTTTGCTGGCAGCCAAATGCATAATCATTCATACCATCTATGGATTCCCTGAGAGGAATAACATAAAATGTATTCATCGGGGCTTACTGAGGGAGCTAGATCTGGACAAGGACTTTATGGAGGTGAAGGAGTTAGCTAATCGGATATCTAAGAGAAGAAACTTTCTGGAAGAGAGAAGAGCTTGAAGAAAAGCCTTGGGATCATGCCTCACATATCTGAGGAGAAGTGAGGAGGTCAGTGTAACTGGACCCCATCAGCAGATGAAGAAGAGTGGGAATTGGGTCAGAGGGATAAACGGCTGTCAGTGAGATCCCTGTGAGTCCTAGGAAGTCATAGGCCTCAGGGTCTGAGTGAAAAGGGTCCACCACATAAAGGTTGGGCTGAGAATCAGCCATTGAGACAGACATGGTGGAAATACTTGGGTGGAAGGACTGAACTCTCTGTCCCTATCGGTGACTAATGACTACTTCAACTCAGGTCAGAGGTATAGGAGCCTGTGACCTCCTGGGCTGTTTCTAAGGCTCTGGAGGATGAGTGAATGCCTGCGACTCACCTCCATGCCCTCTGAGCCCAGAAGACACTGTTGAGCCTGTCCTTTGAACCCTGACTTCAACTTTGAACCCTGATCCCTTGTCACCAAGCTCCCCTTAAGGGCCCCTGCTGGCCGAGGAAAGGACAGGGGCCATGTGTGAGACTTTGGGCAGGAAAAATGAATGCAAGTCCAGCATGCTGTGGAGGTATCCAAGAAGACAACCATTGCCCACCCAGCTTGGCCATCCCTAGACTGGACCTCCAAAGCCAAAGGCTATTTATAAGAAGCACTCTGTGAAGGGGAGAAGCCACAGAGATCGCATAGGAATAGCCTCTAATTGTAGCTTCTGAGGGGCTTGACATTTTGAAATCCATTGCTCTTCAACACAGGGAATTCTGAGAATTCAGCAAAGCTTCAGAGACAAGTATATACTTGTAGTTGTTGACTAGAACAATATTTAGAACAACGTAAACTCTTCATGAGGTCCACCCCTGAAAATATATCCACTGTCAAGATTTAGAGCTCACAAATCCCCCAGATAAGAAGGCAACTTGGAGACTCTCTCCAAGTTCAAGGTACACATCTAAAAGGCACTTGGTGTTCTGTGTGGGAGGTAAAAAGAATCATTCCATTGATTCAGATGACGGCTTCTTCATTGAAGAATATCAAAATTTGCATGAAAGACATTTGCTAAAGTAGTAACAATTGAAATAGTCTTTGATGTGCTATGAATATAAATACAGAAGCAGCCCATGGAGACCTGTTTGCACTGGCTTCTCTTCCTCACTGTAACTGGTTCATTGTCAGCTATGGATAGGAAGATGGGGTGACTGACCCACACTGCCTTGGATTGCCTAGCCTGTGTGTCGGGATCTCCATCAGTTACTGCCTTTCTGAGTTTCAATCTGTTATTCAATAAAAAAAGTTTTTGGGCTGAGATTTTGCTTTCGAAGAAGGAAGAATTCAAGAACCATGAGAGATCCAACAGTAGATGAGATTCTTAGAAGACACATGGCTTCTCGTGTACCCCTGGAGAGTTTTAATGGACTCCAGCTCCCCCTCCCTTTTGAACTTATGTGCTGTAAGCTATTTCCCCCATTCCCTGGACAGCAGGCATAATTTCTGAATCATTGGTACCATAGGCACATCCACCAAGTTGCCTTGAATTGCTAAGAGGAAAGATTGGACTTACCCAAAATGGAGGGAGAAGGGATCTGAGCTAAAAGGTCCAGAGGTGGTGGGGCTGGTGGTCATGTTGTTCTTAAGTGCTGTGGAGTCAGCTCTGAGTCATTGTGACACTGTATAGGCTTCCCAAGGAGTGCTTGGTAGGTTTGAACCACCAACCTTGTGGTTAGCAGTCCAGTGCTGTTTATCCTACAGTACCACACCAGGACAGAATGAATCCTATTGCAGCCTGAAGACACACACTCTTCGAAACTGGAAATCCAATATCTGAAGTACAAGAAATGCCCTATGTAGAGATGAGGATGGGGCAGAGAGATGAAGAGAGACACAAGAAAGCCCAGGAAGAAGACAAAGAGAGAAATGCATGTACTTGACTGTCCAATTACATGTCCTGTCCCCATGACACCAAATCATCTTTTATCCACTGAGGATTGTCTGCAGAGCCAAGCTGAGCTATTATGAGGGACTTACATTTCTTAAAATGTAAATTTCTCTGATGAGAATACCTCACTTACATAATCACCTCGTTTGGATCTTCAGGTCTTTCCTTGCTCTTTCCTCCACAAATAGACAGAAGATACTGACTCCCCCAGCTCAGTAGCTGGTTCTGTGTCCCCTCCTCTCTCTGTGTCTACTTTCCAGGCTTCTGCAGCCCCCAAGTTCTCTCACTCACTAGGAGCATTGGATTCACCCAAAATGCAAGCTCCAAGCCACATTTTAATTCAAGTGAGCACCTGGTGCTCCCCAGGGCAGTGCAGCTTGTCCAGGGAGTGGAACTAAACGCCGATGCCTTCAATTCGCTGGCGTGTAACTCCCTGGGGGAACCAGTCCAAGAAGCAGCTGCCTGGACTGATAAGGCCTTCTCTGCCTTGTCAGAATCCTCGGGCACCAGCTCCAGATAAGAGCCCACAACAGGGGTCAGTACCTTTGCCAGGTGTCACGTCTTCCCCTCGAGCTACGCCTATACACAGGCATGCCATGCCATCCAGTCTGGCTGTGCCCATGGCAGAGGGGTGGGCATTCTGATTGGGAGCCAGGTTGGGTTTCTCCCTGTTCCCCTCAAACAATATTAATTCCTACTCACCCCTTCTCAAAACCAGGAGACAGCTTCCTTGAAGTGGTTAACAATGTGGGCTCTGGCACTCTTCATTGTGAGACTTGGGGCAAGTTGTTTAGCTTTTTGTTACTATGTTGTCTTTGTCTGTTAAATAAGGATAATGATAATCCCTATCTCACAGGTTTGGATGAGGAAAAACTGAGATGATTCTTATAAAACCCTGAGAAAGTGCGTGGGACACAGTAAGCACGCAGTAAAGGCTGTCACAGTGGGAGCAACAATTAGGAGGTTGTCCCAGGACCAGGCAGTGGTCCATTCTGTTGTGCATAGGTTGGCTATGAATAGGTACCAACTCCATGGCACCTAACAATAATAACAATAACCACAGGAAAGGCTATATACCATTATCATTGTTAAAATGTTAAAGATTCTAATGGGTTACCTTTGCTCTTAGTATAAAACAACTATCTACAAGGAGCCCATTGGATCCTGCCCAGTCTAACTCCTGTGTCATCTCATTGACCACATGTCCCCTTGATGCTGCACCTTGGCCATACTGGCCTTTTCTTGTACTTGGTACTGCCCTGCATCTCTCAGGCCAGTGCGTGCACCAGGCTGTTTCTCCCACACAGCACACTCTCCCATCCCCCTTTTGTTTGGTAAATACCTGCTCTTCCTTCAGTCCTTGGCTTTAATGCCATTTCCTCAGAGAATCCTTCCCTGTCCAAGTCCAGTGTGTCATAAAATACCTCTTAAAGCTCCAGAGCCACCATAGTTCTCAACTCTCAGGCACATCATTCTTGTTCCATCCCTGTTGACAACACCCCCTAGAGTTTTACAGCCCTGAGGAGCACCATGGATGAAAGTTGCTCATGAATGGGGTAGGGTTCAGCCAGAGGTGAGGATGGACTGATTGGGGGCTAGAATCTGTACCACTGGTTGGTGAGGGTCCAAGGACATGAAAAAGATACCATTATTTGATAACATTTTCTTTTTGATTCAGTCTTATAGCTCACATTTCTTGTCCTACCATTTTTCCATTGTAACGCTAACAGCTGTGGTCAAAGCACCAGTCACAGAGAATCAGCTAAGAAAAAGCAATTGGCACCCAACTTGAAAGCTTCCCCTGCAGCTATGTTTGAAAGAAATCTTCACATCCCATAGTACATGTGTGATTGCACATTTATCTGTTTGCTCCTCTAATTAATACCTGTCATCTTATGTGGTACTGTCAGATAAGAACTGGGCTGCTAGCCACAAGGTTTGTGGTTACCAGTTGCTCCTTGGAAACACCATACAGGGTTCATATGAGTTGGAACTGACTCAATGGCACTTAACAACAATCTCAACCAGTGGAAACCTGGTGGCACAGTGGTTAAAGTGCCTGGCTGCTAACCAAAAGGTCAGTTGTTCAAGCCCATCAACTACTCATGAGAGAAAGATGTGAGAGTCTGCTTCTATGCAGTTTATAGCCTTAGCACCCTCCAGAGCAGTTCTCCTCTATCCTCCAGGGTGGCTAAGAGGCAGAACTGACTCCACACTACTGGGGTTTGGTGTTGTGTTCACAACACAATCCCTAGCATTTAAAACAAAGAAACTCCTCAATATGTATTTGTTGAGTGAATGAATAAACTCAGATTCAGTCCTCAGTTCCAAATCATCAAGCCCAGTGCCTGAAATCCCACCATTGTAGCTTACAGTCCAGCCCAACCCTTGGGTCAAAGGGTGGAGTGTTAGGCGATCCAACTGTACTGGATGGGAAGTTTCAGAATCAGTCCTCTTTCCCAGGAAGGCATTGCTAGATGTGTGCAGGGGAGCTGCATGAGTTTTGCTTTCCTATGCCTGCCAAGAGGCCCTGGTGGCACAAGATGAACCAGGAGATAAGAAAGGGATCACCACCAAAGAAGTTTCTGCAACAATTGGGAGCTAGTGTGGTGGTCCATATTAGTAGTCTATGACAAGACTAGGACGTCAGTACTTTTTTGCAATCCTTGCCCCCACCCTTGGCATTTTGATGAAGCTAGTCTGCAGGCCATTTTCTTGGTGGAGAAGTCAGGGCAGTAAATTGGGAGACTCTGCACTAGGAGACCCCCCAGGTTCTTTATGGCCCTAAGAATCCAAGGTGTAATAAAGCAACGGAGTCCAACCTTCAGAGATGAGCAGCTCCTTCAGTCAGACCTTGGCTCCGTTTCCAATAGCAGAGCAACAGTTAAAGAAGGAGCAGCAAATGCATTCACCAGGAAAGAAAACCACAGGGCTGGAAGGGTGACAAAGGAAGACCGTTTCCTTAATTGGGTACTTAATTCAATTTAGAGAACATTTAAGTTACACATAAAGAAAACCAAGACTGTTTCCACATTCAAGCCACATAAAAGGATATAGGATTCCAACCAAGACAGGACATGAGGTGAGTGATCACGCACCATTCATTAAGCTTGACTCTGTGCTAGGCACCCAACACACATAGCTTCATTTTATTTGTAAGTGAGGTAACATCATGAGGTATTTAAAGTATTCAACAGCAAAGATGTCATTCTGAGGACCAACGTGTGCCTGACTCAAGCCATGGCATTTTCAATAACCTCATAGGCTTGTGAAAGTTAGACAGTGAATAAGGAAGACCATAGAAGAACTGATGCATTTGAGTTATGGGGTTGGAGGAGAATATTAAAAAAATCACAGACTGCCAAAAGAACTAACCAGTCTGTTTTGGAAGAAGTACATTCTTGAAAGCTAGGATAGCCAGACTTTGTCTCCCATACTTTGGATACATTGTCAGCAGAGACCAGTTCCTAGAGAAGGATACCACATTTGGTAAAGTGGAGAGGTGGCTAAACAGAGGAAGATCACCAATGAGCAGCAATGGCCTCAAACATAGCATCTATTGTGAGGTTGGCCCAGGACCAGGCAGTGTTTCATTTTGTTGGGCATAGGGTCGCTAGGAGTTGGTACCAACTCATTGGCAACTAACAACAGCAACTGTTACAGTGGTGTGCCATCACGTCAATTCGACGTGTAGTGACCTGATCCGACAGAGAAGAGTTGCCTCGAAGGCTGTAATCTTTAAGGAATCAGATTACCAGGACTTTTGTCCTTTGGACCGACCACTGAAGTGCTTCACTTTCACACTACCAGACTCTCTATGAAATAAATGGCTCTCCTGCAGTGTTAGTGCTGAGGGTGCAGGCTCAGAAAGGGTGAGTGACTTCATCAAGGTCACAGAGCTGGCGGAACACTGCTGGGCTGGGTTCTTCTTGTTCCTGCCTACAGGGCAACAAAAGGTTTGTATGTGCCACCAAAGGAAATATATCAAGGACCTGGCTACAGAGCTGCCAGCCCATAAATATTCATTCTGAATTCTTATTTTCATGCAAGGGCTTTGGGTTACTAAATATTTAGACTTTTATTTGTCAACGGACAGGATCCTGCCTGTGACAGAACTCTCAGAGGGAACAGAATTCACTCCTTTTTGATAGTCATGTCCCCAAATAACCTGTCTTCTGTGTCGATGCTTCTCAAAGTCTGGATGCTAAAACTGGCCGGCGGCAGCAACCTCAGACTTTAGCTGAACCCGCTGATGCCGATATTAATTTGCAGCAGCAATAATAGAAATTATGGGCAGATGCATGGAGCTTTGCCATTTACCAAGTGCATCCCTCACTTGACCCTGACCACAGTTCTGCATGATGTCATTTCACAGAGGACGGAGAGGAGGAAATGCCATGCTAGCATGCAGGTAGAGAGTGAGGGACTAGAACTCTGATTCTGAGCTGTTGACTTATTGTACTGTCCTGTCCTGCCTGAACCCCACAGTGGATGGAATGGGCCCAGTAAGACATGCACTAGGAAATGCAGACTTAGGTGAGGGGAAAACCACCTCACAGCAAGAGTTAGGTGGGATCCAGGGAGAAGTCAGAGCTGAGCCCAGAGGGGGACCTCAAGGATGGTGGAGAGGGGTCAGTGGCTCTGTTTACAAAGCAGATTTCCCTTAAGATCAGAACCAGGATGAGTCAAGCCAGGAAGTGAGGCTTTCAAAGAATTCAAAACTCTTGCAAGTCACCACCTTGGAGTGAGTGTTGGCTGAGAGTTGGTAATCTGGGAGCCTTTTCCTCCTCACAGGAGCCTCCCTCATCTGAATAAGAATGCAGTGACCACTATGGGGATTCATCTGCTTTCCAAATCACTACCACCTACTGATTCCAACTGTATTCCAGCTCATAGTGTTTCCAAGGGCTTCTGAGGCTATAAATCTTTATGGGAGTAGACAAGCTTCATCTTTCTCCTGTGGAGCAATAGGTTGGTTTGAATCACTGATCTTGAGGTTTACAGCCCAATGCCTAACCCACAGTACCACCAGTCCCAGGGAAATCCTGCAGCTCTCCCCTTATCTCACACTCTTCAAAACAGCTGCTGGACTCAGCTCCAACTCATGGTGATGTCCTGTGTTTCAGAATCAAACTGTGTTCCATTTTTCAGTGACTGAGCTTTCAGAAATAAATCACCAGGCCTTTCTTAGGAAGCAACTTTAGGTAGATT
Organism: Chrysochloris asiatica; assembly: GCF_000296735.1. Taxonomy (NCBI): domain Eukaryota; kingdom Metazoa; phylum Chordata; class Mammalia; order Afrosoricida; family Chrysochloridae; genus Chrysochloris; species Chrysochloris asiatica. The sequence continues at coordinate 22,553,832 of NW_006408541.1, read as the reverse complement.
CCAGTTTCCAACCTTCTGGCTAGCAGCTGAGGTGTTAGCTATTGTCTTCACCCCGAGGCCCTGCCTCACTCTTCTTCTTGCTGTGTATTGTCAAGGCATTCCAAAAGCGGCTGGTGGGCTTGAACTGCCGACCTCGTGGCTAACAGTGCAGTTTTATCCTACAGTATTTCACCAAGACTCCACTCTTAAAACTAGTTTATTTTCCTGCACAGAACTCACAGAGGCAGGGTCTGTTGGGTTCTGAAGTTCAAGGAGAAAGCCAGGGATAGCCTATGACCAAGGGAAAAACCTCACTCAAGTAAGCTGTCAAATATAAAATATATCAAAGCGCAAAGTAATTAGAGTCCTGGTGTGGCACTGTGGGTTAATGTGCTGGAAAGCAATGTCAGTTTGAACCTCAAGGTCAGTGGTTCAAGCTCACCAGCCACTCCTCAGAAACCCTATACAAGATCACTGTGGGTCGGAACTGACTTGACGGCACTTACCAACATCAACAACAAAGGTGGTGAATCTTTCTGCTTTTTAATCTCTGGTCTGGATTTTACTATATATTTTTAACAAATAACTAAATGAAGAAAATGCACATTTAAAAACAGATTGATAGAATTTGAAATCATGTTTAAACATGCTAAAATCTACAATAAATAATATTAAAAAGAAAACTACAAAATGGGATATATAAAATTTATAAATGGCAGAGAAAAATCCGTGTCCTTAATACAGGAAATGTTCTTACAAATCAATGAAAAGAATGAATATACAAGTAGAAAAAAAAAGGGCATGTATGGTAAATTCACAAAGACACAGCTCATCAGTGCGGAGTAATCGAGTATACACAAAATAATAAGATAGCTAAGTTTACTTTTCAAAGTAGCAAGAAGAATTTAAAATAATTGGTTCAAATTCACCAGCTGCTCCTCAGAAATCCTGTACAGGGTCCCTCTAAGTCAGAACCAAATCCACAGCACTTAACAACAACAAGAGAATGAGGGCCAATGGCTGGTTTCATGAACTGTAAGGGGGTTTTAAGTCTAAGGAAACCCTGTAGCAAAGTGGTTAAGCACTTGGGTGCTAACCCAAAGGTTGGCAGGTTTGAATCCACCTAGTAAGGCAGAAGAGACTTGTCAATCTGCCGCCATAACTACTCTGTCCTATAGGCTCATGATCCTATAGAGTCAGAATCCACTTAATGTCTCATGTCTGGAAGCCTATTATAAAGTTCATTTCTTCTGTCTAGTCCATTCTAAGTCATAGCAACCCTATAAGGCAGACAGAGTAGAACTGCCCATAGAGATCAAATCCAAGGCTATAATCTTTATGCAAGATGTGGCCCTTTCTCTTGTGGAGTGGCTACTGGGTTCTAAACACCAACTTTTTGCTTGTTGTTGTTGTCAGGTGCCATCGAGTCGGAACTGACTCATAGCGATCCCATGCCCAGCAGAACGAAACAATGTCCGATCCTGGGCCAACCTCACTACCGCTGCCACACCTGAGTCCATCAATGCTGCAACCTGGCCAATCCATCTCATTGGGGGTCTTCCTCTTTTTCTCCTACCCTCCATCCTACTAAGCATGATATCCTTCTCCAGCGACTGTTCCCTCCTGACAATGTGTCCAAAGTATGAGAGACGAAGTTTAGCCATCCTGGCCTCCAAGGCTGCACTTCTTCCAAAACAGATCTATTGGTTCTTTTGGCAGCCCATGGCACTTTTAGTATTCTCCTCCATCAATTCTACTACTATCTTCCTTGGTGGTGTTTAACTACTGTGCCATCAAGACACCTTGGAAGCATGCTGGACTGTGGGTTTTTTTGGGGGGGGTGGAAGTAATTGTTTTTTGTTTTGGCTGTGTCAAAGCTCCAGACCAGCATACTAAAAGACCACTGTTAGCTGTTAGTAAGAACACTACTCCCGAAATTCAAGGATGGTTATAACAATGTCCATCTCAAAAGATGCCAAAAGGTATTTGATAACATTCAATATCAATTTCTAAAAAAAAAATCAAGACAAAACAAGATGATATTTCTAACTCAGAAGAAAAGAAAGCATTGCTACCAGGTGGGAAAAAAAATCATGTATTTTATCTACAATCATTTACTGAGTCCTTACCATGTGACACACAAGACCAAGTCCTGTCCTCATGGAGGATACATTCTAGTCGGGAGACAGATAAAACCACACAAATAGACACAACATTTAATACCAGAAAGTCAGTGACAAGTGCATTGAAAAAAATCAGGGTGAGAGCTGAGTGATTAAGAGTCATTTGGATATTTAAATCTGTTGCCCTGGAGTAGATTCTGACTCATAGCAATTCTTTCTATAAAGGGTTTCAGAGACTGTTGGTCTTGATGGGAGCACACAGATTTATCTCTCCTAAGGAGCTGTTGGTGGGTTTGAAGTGCCAATCTTGCATTTAGCAGTCCAAAACCTAACCCACAGTGCCACCAGCGCAGTAGGATTGCTCCATAGGTTTTCCCAGGCTGCAATCCTCACAGAAGTAGAGTGCCACCTCTTTCTTTTCCAGAGCAGCTGGAGAGTTCTTACCACCAATCTTTCAGTCAGCAACCAAATGTTTAACCACTCTACCACCAGGGTTCCTTTAGTGGTGAAATAGGACAGTCCCGTTCATCTTAGAAACCAAAAAGTAGGCTCTGCTTTTTTTGTGTCACCCACAGCAGTAACTCGGAGTGTCATTCCCCCATGGACTTTCTCCTGGACCAGGGACCACACAGAATCCTCTATGGTTGTCATATGCCATCAAGTCAATTCTGACTCACAGTGACCCTGCATACGGTTTCTGAGGAGCAGCTGGTGGGTTTGAACCAGCTAACCAGTGCTTATCCTACAGTGTCAAACCAGGACTCCGGAATCTTTAGTAACGATTGTTATCTATTGTAATCATAGAATTGTTGCTGTTGTTAAGCGCCATCAAGTCGGTTCTGACACATAGCCACTCTGTACAGGGTTTTCAGGGAGCAGTTGGTGGATTTGAACCACCAACCTTGTGCTTCAAACTGACCTTGCAGCTGAGTGTTTATCCTACAATGCCACACCAGGACTAAATGATAAATATGTGATAAATATAATCATAAATTGCTTAAATGGAACATTTTTCAGATTATATGAATAGTAAAACAAAATTGGTAAAATCTTTCTACCATGAATTGCAAGATTATGAACTGCAACATTATTAGTAAGTGAGTGGAAACCTCTGGTTTTTCTCCTTTTCCTTTAATTACTGCTTCATTGATATAGGTTCACAAATGCCACTTACCACAATCTTAGAGCCACAATCAGACAAAATCACAACTATAAAAATAGGGCAACAAAAACAGTGCATGCTTTCAGCACTTGCAGAAGATAAAACTGTATGATTCAAAGTGTCATTCTAATTGGGTACTACTGACAACTTGGACCGGAGCTGATGAGAGGGTTTAAAAAGTCAATTAGCATCGAGTTTTACCCTTGTACATCTATTAATGCATGTAACTGGGCTTATGAAAAGTGCTTTTGTTGTTATAACTATGTTATTGTTGTTGTTGTTAAGTGCCATCGAGTCGGTACTGACTCACAGCGACCTTATGCACAGCAGAACGAAACACTACCTGATCCTGGGCCAACCTCACTACTGTTGCCACGCTTGAGTCCATCGATGCTGCCACTTTGCCAATCCATCTCTCTGGGGATCTTCCTCTTTTTCTCTGACCTTCCACCTTACCAAACATGATATCCTTCTCCAGTGACTGGTCTCTCCTGACAATATGTCCAAAGTATGAGAGACAAAGTTTGGCCATCTTGGCCTCCAAGGAGCACTCTGGCTGCACTTCTTCCAAAACGGATCTATTGGTTCTTTTGGCAGCCTATGGCACTTTCAATATGTTGTAACTATAGGGATTTATTAATAAAAATGACAAATTTATGCTGAAACACTGCACAAAACTGTATAGACAGTCATTTTGTGGTGACTCTATCTAACATTGTCACCCGGTGTGGTCCATACCCTGTACCCTCCTAGTGCTCACACCGATGTTCTTCAGTATTGCTATCAAATATGCAAGCAATTCGATTTAGCAAGCCAGCACCACAACAGCAAAAATGAAGGAGCATCTGAGGATATAAAATTTACAAAATTCTGTGATGAAAAAAAAAAAAAAAAAAAAGTGAGCTATACAAATTAAAATAGTCCAGAACCCAAAGACTGAATTTTGCCAACAGCGAATTACCACAATGGATGGGGAAAATTGCAATCCTCAATTACACTCAAAAACTGTGATGAATGGGGCTGAGAAGATCTGAGATTGCCAATTGCCGGATGGGAGACAGAAGCGTCCCACCCTGCAGGAGACAAACAGTCATTCCAAGTTCCAAGAGCAGAAGCAGAGATAATGAAAGTTAATTCAGTGCAAACGTGTCTCTGAAATGTCATCAGGAAAGAATCTCCTCACACTGACCGACCCTCACCATTCTTTAAGAGCCTCATATGAAGAAATACTCTTTCCCCAAGAGAATTTCTCCAGAAAATGTATCTTCGCCAGGTCATGGCTGATTGCAAGTGGTGACAGTGATTAACGGCTCCATTTTGTAGATTTGCCTTTTGCTACATTTTCTGTCCACCAGATGGTCCAGCTGCCTGTCTGGAACAGCCATGTCAAGGGGCTTCAGGCCACAAACATGGTGCTCTGTCTGGAGAGAAGCATGCGAAGGCTTCCAAAAGTTTGTAGAAAATTCCATTATCCTTTAATTCCAGTTTTCCACAAACTTTTGGAAGCCCCCCTCATACACACTCAAACCCTAACCTTCACTCCCAAGACTTCTCATTTTCATGCTAACTCCTTCAGAAAGGAAAGTTTCAAGACTTTGAAAATGGGTAGTCTTAGGCATTGTGAGTGGTATATCAGGATCAGTTTCAGCAACCAGTCTCTGGAGAAGAACATCATGCTGGGTAAAGTGGAGGGTCAGCAAAAAAGAGGAAGACCCCCAATGAGATGGATTGGCACAGTGGCAGCAGCAATGGGCTCGAGAATAGGAATGACTGCAGGATTGGGCAGTGTTTCCTTTTGTTGTGCATAAATTCACTATTAGTTGTGACCTACTCAAGGACACCTAACAACAATAAACCAGTTACCATCACTGCTTCAGACTCAGAGGAGAACTGGGCTCCATGGGGTTTTCAGTGGCCGACGGTTCAGGTTCAGAAGCAGATCTGCAGGGCCTTTCTGCTGAGGTGCCTCAGTTAGCATCAAAGTCTCTGTACCACCCAGATCACTGTGAGTTGGAATCTACTCAATGGCAATTGATTCATGGCATGAAATGGGAGTAAGAAACTCCTGAGCAAAAATTCCAGAGAGATGGCACCGCCTGAGGCAAAATTCCAAATCACAAAATCCTGAGGAGTTTGAAAAATAGTGAGAAATTCTGGGCTGCTGGGTGATGAGCCCGGGTAGCGAGTTGAAGTGAGATAGTGAGAGGCCTTGAAAAAACATGATAAGGGTTCAGACTTTACAGCAGGAGCAGTGGGAAGCCAATTCTAGAACTGAACAAGAGACTGACATTATCACAGCATTTTTAACAAAACTTTTTTAAAGCAAGAACACACAGGTGATGGTCTGGACCAGTGTAAAGGGAAGATACAGAGCAAGAGAGGTGGAAAGGCTGCAACTACTTGTCTCTGAGCATGTTTTGCAATTACCTCCTATCTTTCATAAGTTGGGCAGGTGCCATTTTTACGACTACTTTTCCTTCTCAACAAAACTCAGCATTTTTCTTTTGTGCACAAGGCCCTGGAGAGGGAGTGTCCAAGGGTGCTACTGGAAAGTATCCCTCAACTGTCTTTCATCAGACTTCCCTGAAAACAAAACTAGGTCCTTTCAATTCCACCCCTGGCTGCGAATTTGCATTTCCAGCCCAGAAAAATAGAATTCGAATCTATTCTTTTAGATACTCAGGCTATTCGTTTGCATCACCTGGAGATCTTGTCACAGTGAAGATTCTGATTCAGTCTATCTGGGGTGGAAGTGGAGAGAAGTGGTTCAAAGCCTGGATGGAAAATACCCACAGATGACTGGACTCAGGCTTTCCATAGAGCTGAATGTGAAAGAGGAGAAAGCAAAGGGAATCTGGGAACCCAAGTGAGCCTGTGGCACGCCATGATCAATGTAAGCACTGACTCCAGAATTCTCAGGCAGGTGGCCCACCTAGAGGTCAAGACCACAACTCCTTCGATAAGTAGTTTCTTCTCAGCACTAAGAGGTGCCCTAGCAGATACATGTACACCATCCCACATTATACTCCCCTCAACACACTCTCCCTGAGATATTTACACCCTCAACAAATATTCTTCTATAAAAGCCACAAACCCCGGATTTACCTTTGACACCTGTCTGATTAGCACCACACAGCTCCCCTCAGACCCCTACCTTTCCTAACACCTGTATCTTGTTCCCTACAGAATGGGAGCTGCTGTTTGCACCCAATGTTCGGAATCACTTACTATAACCCATGTAGGAGGAGGACCAGCTTCTTCATTTCCTATGGAGTTGTAAAAATTAAATGTCACAATGGATTTGTGAGCATTTTTTACGCCAGTGCTTCACAAACTTGAATGAACAACCAAACCAGACTTTGACTCAGTAGGTTGGGGTGGGGCTTTTGAGCCCGCATTTCTAACCCGACCTGATGCTGTAGATCCATGAACCACATTTGGCAGAGTAAGGTTCTAGATAACATAGGCTCTCAACTGCCAGTTCTTTGTATCCATTTGAAATTAACACTGGACTATGCACTAAATGCCTGAGACCTAACATTCTGTGCTGCCACTTGTCAGCCTGGTGATTGTAAAAGGCACCTCCTAGCTCAGAGTCTGGTTTCCGTATGTAAATAATCCCTCTAGTAGACATGGTAGAGTGCCTGTGATGAGGGCAATAAGTATTAGATGGCTTTGTAGGAGAGGGAGGAAGAGGTGAGAGAAGAGAAGGAGGAAGGTAGCTGCCAACTAGTAGCAGTCAAGTTATTATTTGTAATATTAACAAGCCAGGCAGAACCAATAGTAACAGTGGTATAAATCCAGTAGCAGCAATCAGTATGGTGGTAGTGGTGGTGGTTGGTTCCTATGCATAGCAACCCTGTATTGGTTTTTTGAGGCTATAAATCTTTAGGGAAGCAGAAAGTCTCATCTTTCTCCCACAGAATGGCTGGTAATTTCAAACTGCTGAAATCATGAGGAGCAGCCCAACTCATAACCACCACGCTACCAGAGCTCCTTACTCAATAGAGTGGTGGTGGTGGTTATGTACCGTGGAGTCCGTTCTGACGCATAGTGACCCTGTACAGGGTTTCCAAGGCTGTAAATCTTTACAGGAGCAGAAAGCCTCGTCTTTCTCCCGCGTAAAACAGCTTGTAGTTTCTAACTGCTGACCTTAAGGTTCGCAGCCCGATTCGTAACCACTACGCTACCAGAGCTCCTTACTCAGTAGAGTAGCAACAGTAAAAGTAGTACCACCATAACCAATAGTATAGAAAGAGTGCTCAGGGTCTCACTCCTAACAGTGGATCAGTGGCAGAGTGGGAGCAGGGTCTGAGGAGTACCAGGTGTGCTATACCACATTAGCTGAGAGTCCAGATTCTAGAACCAAATCACATGAATTTATACCTTCAATCTTTCACTTACTGGCTGTGTGATCCTGGAATTACTTCCTTCATCGATAAATATATGGTACCTAAACTTGCATGGTTGTTAATGGATCTTTCCACAACCTTGCTTAATGGAAGCAAAGAAGATATGAAATACTTGCTGATGAATATCAAAAACTACAATCTTCAGTATGGATCGCACATCAATGTAAAGAAAACAAAACTTCTCACAGCTAGACCAATAAACAACATCTTGATACATGGAGAAAAGTTTGATGTTGTCAAGAGTTTCATTTTACCTGGATCCACAATCAATGCTCATGGAAGCAACTGTTAAGAAACCAAAGTATTGCATTGTGCAAATCTTCTGCAAAAGATCTCTTTAAAGTTTTAGAGAGCAAAAATATCACTTTGAGGACTAAGGTATGCCTAGCCCAAATCATGGTATTTTTAATGCATGTTAAAGCTGGACAATGAATAAGGACCAGAGAAGAACTGATGATACCACTTGAATGATGGTGTTGGCACAGAAAGTAGCACAGACTGCCAGAAGAACAAATAAATATGTTTTGGAAGACGTATGGCCAGATTGCTCCATAGAATTGACCATGGCGAGACTTTGCCTCTCTGTATTTGGACATGTTGTCAGGAAGGACCAGTCTCTGGAGAAGGACATCATATTTGGTAAAGTGCAGGGTTGATAAAAAAAAGAAGATGACCACCCAATACAACAGATTGACTGAGTGGCAGCAACAATGGGCTCAAATGTAGCAACAATTGTGAGGATGGCAATTGTTATGTTGTACATAGAGTTGCTACGAGTCTGAACTACTGCAACTGCACCTAACAACAGCTTGTATGAAATGAGTTGTTATATGTAAAGGGAAGGGCAGATGGCAGGGGAGACAGCCAGGCTCCTGGAGATAGGCCATAAATTATTCTATATCCTAAGAATGCTGATCAATTGTTGTTGTTAAGTGCTGTTGAGTCGGTTCCAACCCATAGCGACCCTGTTCAGGGTTTCCGAGGGTGTAAATCTTTATGGGAGTAGAAAGCCTCATCTTTCTCCCGTGGAGCAGCTGGTAGTTTCGAACCGCTGATCAATAGACTCTTCTTTTTTGTTGTCATTGCTATTACTTGTTCATTTGCTGATTTTTCTGTCTCCTCCACTAGACCAGAAGCACCATGAGAGGATGTAACTTACCCTCTTGTTCAGCCCTATGTTCCCAACACAGAGCCAGGTACCTAGTCTGCATTTGGTGAAGGTCTGTTGTATGGAACCACAAATGATCTTGACTTTCTCAAGCTCACAGGAGGCAGAATAATGCAGTATGGCCTCTAGATCAGTTTGCTTATGTTTGAATTTCAATCCCACCAGAAAACTGCTCATCTTCTTGAGACTTACTTTACTCATCTGTAGAATGGAGATAACTAATAATATCAACCTCATAGGAGTATGGAAAGAGTAAACAAAATTATTCATGCAAAACTCTCAGGATGGTGGTGGTGGTGTGCCATGAAGTTGGTTCCGACTCGTAGTGACCCTGTACAGGATTTCTGAGGCTGTAAATCTTTATGAGAGCAGAAAGGCTCATCTTTCTCTGGTAGAACGGCTGGTAGTTTTGAACTGCTGACCTTGAGGTTAGCAGCCCGATTAGTAACCACTAAACTACCAGAGCTCCCTAATCTCTCAGGATAGTCCTGACATACAGAAAGGACTCAATTCTTTTCAGCAATTATTACAATAGGACTGTCACCACTTAAGTATTCTCTAAGTCATTTAAAGGAAAAAGCATTCCCTGTGAACTCCAGACACGAGTTGACAGATGTGGCATGAAGTCAACTTGCTCTAGCAAGTCTCCAGGGGGACCACTCCCCAAAAAGTGCTTCTATGCCACAGTCTCATTACTGTACTAGGAAACCCATGATGTATTTTTGATGTGAGTACATTTGTGTCTGCCTTTAGGCCGTGGTCTCTTTAGTGTATCAGACCACCTCAGTAAACGTCCTCCTTTCACTTCTTTCCTCTTTATGACTGAGAAAGATATTTCTGTGCCTTGACACATGCTGCCCCCTCTGTCTGTGATGGACTTACCGCTCTTTTCCTATTGGCTAACTCCTAGTCACTGCTCAAGACTCACTTCGAGTTCTTTCATTGGAGGAAAATTTCCCTGAATTCCTAAGCTGGTGAAACATATAACAAAGTTCTATTCATTTTCCTGCAGTAACATAAAAGTCCCAAGTAGTTCAAGGCAGGAAATGCAAAGAGAGAAGAGCGAGTAGGAGTGTTCCACTGACAGTGGCACCTCAATCACACCGTCTGTGGGGAGACCCAAATTTTGGGCACCCAAATGCTCTCTTCCCTGCTGCCATTCCTATAGCAGCTTGAGCCTGTAGCAGCTCGCTGTCTTGTACCACCTCTTCTCCATGCTCCTAAAGAGGAGTTAATATGCTGGACACCTCCTTTCTCAGCCTTGGCCCTGGCTGTGTGATTGGGAAAATGAAACAGACCAGTCAAGGCTTGATGCCCCTAAGTTGTAATTTCAAGGCAATTTGAACTCCCTTCCTCTTGGGGATGGATGGAAAAGCTAAAGTCTCCTCAAATCAGCATGTGAACTCAATGAAAAATTAAGGTACGCCTTTGCCTTGCTCCCATGCCCATGTGAGACCAACAGGATAATCAATTTTACAATTCTGTAAAGCAGATTGGAATGTGATTATAAAGTCAGTCAGGGCATTCTGAATGGCTGAGCTTTGAAAAGGCCTGTGACACAGAGGGACATAAAATGTATGATCTCTGGCTAGTAAAAGCATGCCAAGCCAAACTATAGACTCTCTTCCCACACAAAGGCTTCTTTCTTTGCTCCCTTGAGTTCTAATATTAATCTCGTCCAAGGATTGAGTGTCATCAGTGGTCCACTAAGAACTGAAGCCCAGCTTGAGCAGATAGACTTTGGACCAGACTGCTACTACAGGCTGATTGAAGGAAGCCTCAAACTTCAGTTCTACCCTCTTTGGAGCTCCTGGCTCAGTTTCTGTCTCCTCCTGTTCACCTCTACTGCAAAGCCTCAATCCCTTACCTGAATCATTCTGCCACATGCTCCAGGTGATGGAGACTGGTCCTCTAAAATGGCTGAGTCCCCTGACAGTGGGATACAAGCACAGCCTAGAATGCTGGGAGCAGACCAGGTTTAGTCCACACTCATCATACTGCCTTGGACAGACATTGAACAAACTGGACCTTCGCTGTTTGAGCTCCTCACCCCCTTAGCCTCTAGCCTGCTTAAATTGGTTTTAAATGTTTGCCCTTCTCATCATAAACCTTGAAGTAAAAAATCTGTGAAACTAGAGAACTGGGAAGATGGTCATTTGACAAGTTGTAGCAAAGCTCCTGGAAAAGGTCAGTGATGAGGAGGGAAAATGAGCTGATTGGCCCTGAGCACAGCCTTTTATTCTATCTCCTATTTATTTGGTTCCTGTCTCCCCTACTGAATTCTGAGCTCCCCAAGACCAGAGTCTTCTGTTCCTCTTATAATAATGGTCTCATGTAATCTTCGTCCTTTTTATTGATTGACTAATTTCACTCAGCATAATGTTCTCAAGGTTCATCCATGTTGTGAGGTATTTTGCAGATTCATCATTATTCTTCAAGGTTGAATAGTATTCCATTGTGTATACATACCAATGATTGTTTATCCATTCTTCCTTTGATGGGCACTTAGGCTGTCTCCAATTTTTTTGCTATTGTGAAGAGTGCTGCAATGAGCACTGGTGTGCATATGTATCTACTCATGTTCTGGCTCGTATTTCTTGTGGAAATATACCAAGTAGAGGAACAGCTATTTCCAACTTTCTGAGAAATCACTATGCTGTTTTCCAGAATGGTTGAACCATTTTACCACCAGCAATGTAGGAGGGTCCCAGTCTCTCCACACCCTTGACAGCATACGTTGTTTTCTGTTTTTTTGAACTTTGCTGTTAATACTGGTCTCATTGTTGTTGTGATGTGCATCTCTCTAAGGACTAATGGTATAGTGCTATGGCATAATACATTGGACCCCAAGGTCGATTTGAACTTCAATGCCAGTGGTTCAAATTCACGAGCCACTCCTTAGAAACCCTATACTGGGTTGTTATGCGTTGGAACTGACTTGAATGCACTAACAATAATAACAGCCATGGCTAATGATAGTGCACATTTCTTCATTTGTTTGTTGGCTGCCTCAATATCTTCCTATGTGAAGTTTATGTCCTGTGCCTATGTTTTCATTGGGTTATTTGTCTTTTTCCTATAGAGGTGTTGTTGTTGTTGTTGTTGTTTAAAAAAAAAAATTAGAGATTAGTCCCTTGTCTGATATATTGCTGCAAAAATTTTTTTCTGTATGTGGTCTCCCCCCCCCCCCGCCTTTTTTTTTTTTTTGTGTGTGTGTGTGTGTGTGTTTCAGTGTTTGGTACTGTAGGTAAGCCATGTATTAGAGTCCCTAAGTTCATCCCTATTTTTCATTGATGAACTTTATAGTTCTGGAAATACATTTGGGTCTTTAATCCACATTGAGTTAATTTTTGTATATGGTGTGAGGCATGGTCTTGTTTCATTCTTTTGCAAATCAATTTCCAGTATTGCCAGAACCACTTATTGAAAATACTGTGTCTTCCCCATTTAATGTGTTTTGGCCCTTTATCAAAGATCAGTTTACTGTATGTGGATGAATTACTTCTGGGTTCTCAATTCTGTTCCATTGATCTATGTGTCTTTCATTGTACCAGTACCAAGATGTTTTGGTCACTGTGGCTGTGTAGTAAATTTTTAGATTAGGGAGTTAGAGACCTCTAACTTGGTTCTTCTTAAGCAGTGCTTTGCTTATCTGACGTCTCTTTCTTTTACATATAAAGTTTGTGATAATTTTTTCCCTTCTTTTCAAAGAATGTTGTTGAAATCTGGATTGGGATTGTGTTATATCTGTAGATTGTTTTGGGCAGTATTGCCATTTTTACAATGTTTAGTCATCCTATCCATTAACATGGTATATGCTTTCATTTTTGTACATTTCTTTGGGTTTCTTGTAGTTTTTTTGTTTTTGTTTTTTTTCCCCCATAGGTCTTTTGTTTCTCTGGTTGGATTTATTCGTAAGTATTTCATCCTTTGGGTGGCTATTGTAAATAGTGGTGGTTTCCTAATTCCCTTGTCAGATCTGTCTTTATTAGTATAGAGGAATCCAACTGATTTTTGTATACTGATCTTGTACCCTGCCACTTTGCTGACTTATCCAATGAATTCAAATAATTATTTTGCTACGTCTTCAGAATTTTCCATCTGTAGGATCATATCATCTACAAATAGAGAGGGTTTAACTTTTTCTTTGCCTGTTTGGATGCCTTTAACTTCTGTTTCTTGTCTTATAACTCTAGCTAAGACTTCCAACACAGCAAAGGAATAGGAGTGGTGATAAAGGGCATACTTTTTCTGGTGCCTGTTTTCAAAGGCAATGCTTTCTGTATCTCTCCATTGAGAGTGATGTAGGCTGTTGGTTTTGAATATATGCTCTTGATTATGTTGTGGAATTTCCCTTTAATTCCTACTTTGTTGGGTGTTTTTATCACAAATGGGTGTTGGATTTTGTCAAATGCCTTTTCTGCACCAACTGATATGATCATGTGGTTCTTTTCCTTTTTTTATTTATATAGTAGTTACATTGATTGTTTTTCTAATATTGAACCATCCTTGCATTCCTGGTGTGAATCCCAGTTAGTCATGATGTATTATTTTTTTGATATGTTGGTAAATTCTATTGACTAGAATTTTGTTGAGAATTTTTGCATGTATGATCATGATGGATGTTGTTGTTGTTGCCATTAAATGCCATTGAATCAGTTCTGACTCATAGAAACCCTATATAGGGTTTCTGAGGAGCAGCTGGTGAGTTTGAACTACCAACCTTGTGGTTCGCAGTCCAGTGCTGATCCTACAGCACCACACTTTCTTAGTGATGTCCTTGCCTGGTTTTGGTATGAGGATTATGCTCACTTCATAAAATATATTAGAAAGTTTTCCATCCTTCTCTATATTCTAGAATAGTTTGAGTAAAATTGGTGTCAGCTGTTCTCTGAATGTTTGATAAAATTCACCAATAAAGCCATCTGGGCCTGGATTCTTTTTGTTGTTGTTCTTGTTGGGAGTTTTCTGATGACCTGATTAATTTCTTCTTTTGTTATAGGTCTGTTCAAGTTTTCTGCTTCACTCTGTGTTAGTTTAGGTAGGTCGTGTTTTTCTAAAAATGCATCCATCTCCTGTAGATTTTCAAATTTGTTGGAGTACAACTCTTTATAGTATTCTGTCATTATACTTTTGATTTCTGTTGGTTCTATTATGACATCATCTATATGGTTTCTTATGCATGTTATTTGCGTCTTCTCCTACTTTTCTTTTATTAGATTTGCCAATGGTTTGGTTATTTAATTAATCCTTTCAAAGAAACAGCTTCATGCCTTGTTGATTCTTTCTATTGTTTTACTGTGTTTTATTTCATTTATTTCTGCTCTAATCTTTATTGTGTCTTGTCTTCTGTTGACTCAAGGTTTACTTTGCTGGTGTTTTCTAATTGTTGTAGCTGCTATGTTAATGTGTTGATTTTTGTTCTTTCTTCTTTTTGGATGTGTGGATTTATTGCTATAAATTGCCCTCTTAGCACTGTTTTTGCTGTGTCCCAAAGGTTTGGGTTTGTTGTACTTTCACTCGTGTTTGTTTCTAGAAATTTTTTAAATTTAATTTTCATTAGTTCTCTTACACAGTAGTGTTTGTATTCCTCTTGATATTATAAAGTGGCACACTGGCTGATTTCTAGGTAGGGCATTTTGGATTCATTGTAGGATGAAGCTTCCATGATTCCTTGGCTACCTGGCACAGTAGCCAAATGACAGTTTTGGACAATGAAATGTAAGCAGAAGTGATCTGTTAATTTCAGGTGGGAGCTTCCAAAGCCAGCCCAGTTGTCATTTTTTGTTGGTGTTGTTGTCTCCCTCTGGCATGATGCTGCTCC
>NW_006408541.1:22536380-22537526 GCF_000296735.1 Chrysochloris asiatica | reverse complement strand
AAGACTGTGTGCTGGCGGCCAGGAGGTAGGCTTACAGATTGTTTAAATGATTATATACTCCTGAATATTTTTGTGTACATCCCCCAAAAAAACAAAAACAAAAAACAGAGGTCATAAAAGCAAATATTATTGAATGATGATGCACAGAGGAGATTGTAATCATTACAATGAAACGATGAGAGTAAAACCAATGTTTCCCCATGTAAGCAATCACTCAATTCACAATAAAACTTAAAAAAAAAAAAAAGATTTACAGTCATGGGATCCTTGGGTCACTATGAGTCCGAATTGACTCAATGGCAATAGGTTTTGGGATTTTGGATAGGCAAGAGATAGAGCCCTGGTGACACAGTAGTTAAGTGCATGGCTGGTTCGAACCTACCGGCTCCTCTGTGGAGGAAAGATGTGATAAGTCTGCTTCCATGATTTCAGCCTTGGAAACCCTTTGTGTCTGTTCTATGAGGTCCTGTACAGTTGCTTGCTATGCATTGGAATTGACTGGATGACTATGAATATAGGCAAGAGAGAGGGGACCCCTCAGTGAGATGAACCTGCAGCAAGACAGTCATTGCATACAAGAGCCACAACAATGGACTCAAACATACCAAAAGCATGAAAGTGCATAGAGATGGCACATGACCAGAATTGTTTCCTCTTATTATATATGAGGTCGTCAGGGTCAGAACCAACTCGATCGCAATGCACAACACCAACCAATAGACCACAGATAAACTTCTCAAGTTTGGATGTTTATACTTTTGGGATTTGGTTAAGGCTCCGGCTTCTCCCGCCTCCACCTTCCCACTCCCTCCTCCTCTCCACCCCTGCCTAGGCTACCACCAGCTCCAGTTCACCTTCCTCCCACCCCTGAAGTCCTGGCTAGCTCACCCTCTAGCTAGATTGAGCTCTAGGGGGCTACAGACTCTGCGGGGTGGGGGGAAGACAAAAGGGGAGGAGGAGAGAGAAGGGAACCACTGAGTCACCTAGCTCCCTGCCCACCCCTCAGGCTCCATCCTCCACCATCACCATAAGACAGCTGTGGTTGTTGTTGTTAGGTGCCATAGAGTTGGTACCAACTCATAGCGATCTTATGCACAGCAGAATGAAACACTGCCCGATCCTGGGTCAACCTCACTACAGTTGCCA
>NW_006408541.1:22531762-22534825 GCF_000296735.1 Chrysochloris asiatica | reverse complement strand
TTGGACCTCCTCATTTTTTCCATTTGCTTTAGCATCTCTACGCTGGAGAGCAAGTTTCAGTGTCTCTTCTGACATCCATTTTGATCTTTTCTTTCTTTTTTGTCTTCTTAATGACTTTTTGCTTTCTTCATGTATGATGTTCTTGACAGCTGTAGGACTCTGTATGACAGCTGCTGTCTAGCTCCACCACCACCTTTGCAGGCTTGGTCATCACTAGAGAGTGGAGAGCTAGAAGGGCATCAGCAGCAGGGAATCCAAACCCCAAAGCTGATGTCACAAGTACCATTTCTCTAGGCTAGGAAGCCATCATGAATGACGTTACCATTGGGAAAGAACGTTGGATTCAGAAAAGGGCTTGTGTGCACCTTTGTGTCTTCTCATCTTTGCTCTTGGCAAAGTCGAGATCCAAATGACTTCAGCAATGATATAAGTAGCTCCACATCCTTGTCTATAGCCAGCCTGAATTTTTGCCAGTTCACTGTTGATACCCTGCTGCAATTGGTTCTAGATTACCCTGAGTGAAATTTTATCATTATTAATGATAATTATACTGCCCATTGCTTACAAATCAGGCTTACTTACTTCAAGGTCAGCAGTTTGAAACTACCAGCAGTTCCACGGAAGAAAGATGAGGCTTTCTGCTCTTGTAAAGATTTACAGCCTCAGAAACCCTATGCTGTGTTGCTATGAGTCGGAACCAACTCCATGGCACATAACGCCCACTATCATGCATCCATATTTGTAAGGAAAGATACTCTACCTCCCTGAAGAAACCCATTGTTGATTTTCCTTTTTAAAAATGTATTATTTGAATAACAAAAACCAAAACCACAACTTTTGGGTTTTGGGGATTTGTTTGTTATTGAAGTGTACCCTTGTCTAGTCTTTCAGATACTCATGCACTGCCGCTGAGTGGATTCCTACTCTGAGTGATGCTGTATGATAGATTACGACTGCACTAAATGGTTTCCAAGACTAGAAATCGTTACAGAAGCAGAACACTACATCTTCCTCCTACCAAGGTTCTTACCGTCAACCTTTTAGTTAGAAGCCCCACACTTGACCCAGTGTGCCACCCGGGGTCATTCTGACAGATCTGTGCTTCAGGGAGAGCAAAAGGAAGGAGGAAGTGGGGAAGAGAAGGACGGAGGAAAAAAGAAGAAGGGAAGAAATGGAAAAAAGGAAAGTAGAAGGAAGGAAGTGAATGAGGGAGGAAGAAGTAAATAACCGCATTAGTCCTCAACCCTCTTAGGGGCTCAGTTTGCTATGTATACAACTGGGATGTAGGGCTAATCTTTACTGTGCTCCCTTCCATCTCCAACCCTCTAAGAACCTGAGAGAATTCAGCCATAAAATCCATGCCTCAGTTTTTCCTGGAAGGAAATTCTATTTTCCCAAATCAAATGCATAGCATAACAGTATTTGTAAAGCAAGATGGCAGAGAAATAAGACAGGAAACAAAGCAATTGGGACACTTTTTGGTGGGGGTAGGGAGGTAATATATCCGAGCCATAAAGATTTCATTAGATTCCCTAACACATTGCTAATGAAAAATAAGACCTGCTCCGATTTCACCTAGTTTCTGAACATTAGAATCGACTTGGCTTCTAAGCTTTGCACTCCATTTACATTAATTAGAAAGTTCCATATTAAGGAAAGCTTTTAATGGGCTGTTATTGCAGATGATTTTCCTGCTAAGCTGCATTGTTCTGTTTAATAGCACATAAAATGGCATCAATAGAGGAGACTTTGATAAAATTGAAGTTTTGATGGAGTCTGGGGCTGAGCTGACCTATGCTGGTTGGCTGGGGCTCAGTGAGATTCCCCTCCTGGGAAATACAGCTCTTTTATTTCCCTCCCCCAGAACCAGTTCTAAAGGAGCCACATGTTTCTGACTCGGGAAGAAGCTCACACTGCCTTCTGCCCGGTACACACACCATTGGCCAACTGCTTTTGGATCTCTGCACAACACTTGGCAAAGTGGACAAGATGGAACAATCCTGGAATATAAGAGATGGATTTCAGGAGAGATGACCTGGGTTGAGTGGAGAGTGTCATGCAGGTGGGTGCCAGGTCTGTCCAGAAAAAAGGGGCGGCATCATTCACATGTGTGCAGGGCACAGGAGTTCTGGTGTGGTGCTGTAGGATAAGCAAGCACCTGACTGCTAACCACAAGGTCAGTGGTTCAAACTTACCAGCCTCTCCACAGGGAAAAAGATATGACAGTCTGCATTTGTAAAGATTTACAGCCTTGGAAACTCTGTGGGGCATTTCTACTATGCCAAAGCATGTCCACATAACAGCAATTGCACAGAAAGAGAGCAAGGTGGGTGTGAGAGTAGCTGAAGGATGCTGTCATGGCCAGGATGAAGTCCCAAAGGAGTGATTGCCACTCCACTTGTCTTTGTTCCCATCCACGCTGTGTATAAATGACCCTATCCATAGGTGTCCACCAGGGCTCCTGAAAGTCAATGTGAACTATGGGATAGAATGAGTGTCGTGTAGAAGGGGAGGTCCTGAGGGAGAGCTTGAGCTTCAATAAGGAGAGGGCCAAGATCACGGTCATCAAGGGAATAGGCTTATAGGACTTTGAGAGGTGAGCAGCTAGCCCCACCAAGTGGCTCAGAGTGCTGAATTCTGACTGCTATAAAATGTCTTATCCCTTCATTGCATTAGAAGAAGCTCTGGTAGCACAGTGGGCTATGAGTTGGACTGCTAACAGCAAGGTCAGCAGTTCGAAACTGCCAGTCACTCGGTAGGTGAAAGATGAGACTTTCTGCTCCCATAAAGATTTATAGGCTCAGAAGCCCTATACAGGGTCGCTATGAGTAAGAATTAGAAAGCACTGGATTTCTTGATCCTGCTACAAATTCCCCTAGCTGTAAGCCTTCCAAGCTTCTAAATATTCCTTTATATGTGGTTCAGAGTTCTAGCAGCATCCCCTGAGTCTGCTTGGTCCAGTATTTTGTGTTGTTACTGACAGAGCTCTTCTCTCCACGTCTACCTTTACCATCTTGCGGATGGAAAAGCTCCATATCATCAGTGAAAACAAGGCCAGGGGCA
>NW_006408541.1:22521776-22529648 GCF_000296735.1 Chrysochloris asiatica | reverse complement strand
GTGTTTCATTCTGCTGTGCATAAGGTTGCTATGGGTTGGTACCAACTCGATGGGACCTAACAATAACATCGTGAGTAAGAACTGACTCCATGGCCCATAACCACCACCACCATCACCATCATTGCCTTGGAGGCCTCAGGCGGACCATCATTACCTGGAAAACAGTCCTGGTAAAAGAAGGAATGAAGTAAGGAAGCAGTGAGTAAAGGAATGAGTGAGCGATGGAGGGGGGGAAATCAGCCCGAGTTTGTTATGAATGTAACTTCAAATTATTAAGTATAAATTCTCTTTATGTATACACTCAAGTCAAGTTGTTGTTGCTCAGTGCCGTCGAATCGGTTCCGATCCATAGCGACCCTGTACAGGGTTTCTGAGGCTGTAAATCTTTATAGGAGCAGAAAGCCTCATCTTTCTCCCACCGAGCGATTGGTAGTTTCAAACTGCTGACCTTGCGGTTCGCAGCCCGATTCATAACCAGTACGCTACCAGAGAGGCACTATAATACAGAGGTTACTCACATGGGCTTTAGAATCAGATTGACCTAGAATCTAGAATCAGATTCTTCCTGCACCAACCTCATATATTGTATCAAGAATTCAATGAAAAAGTGCACTTAAAATTTTTGAAGCAGTGTTTAGTATACAGTACTCAACACCCTCGGAAACCCTGTACAGGGTCGCTATGGGTCGGAACCGACTCGACGGCACTTAACATACATACATTCATACTATTACTTTGGGGGTCCTTGTGTGGCACTTTGGGATAAAGCACTGGACCACAAGTTCAGCTTGAACCACAATGTCAGCGGTTCAAACTCACCAACCACTCTTTGGAAACCCTATACAGACAGGGTCACTATGAGCCAGAACAGACTCGACAGCACTTAACAACAACAACACTATTACTTTGTGTGGTGCTGTACGATAAGCAGGAGGCTGCTAACTGCAAGGTCAGCAGTTCAAGCCCATCAGCCACTCCTTGGAAACCCTATGTGTCAGAACCCACTTGATGGCACTTAACAATTATTCTTCTTAGAATCCTGGTGTGGCACTGTAGGGTAAGCAATGGGCCACAAAGTCAGTTTGAACTGCAAGTTTGGTGGTTCAAACCCACCAGCCACTCCTCAAAAACCCTATTCTGGGTCGCTATGAGTTAGAACTGACTTGATGGTACTTACCAAAAACAAAAATTATTTTATAGTAGGAACATACAGAAATTAATACAAATACATTTTATTTATCCTTAAGACAAAGGTCCGCCATGCTGTCAGAATACATGGAGATTGTTGGGTTTAGTTATAAACATGACACTGGCAATGCACAATGGACAAGGCTGCAAGGGACCCATAATTCTGGCCACAAAAAAATGACTGGGAAGAATTCTCTGCTAGAAGATGGTGGTTCTGTTCTCCTAATGAATGACTGTCTTTATTTCTACAAAGAACAAAGGGAATTAAAAAAGTTCGTGGAAAATTGGATTTAAAGGTTATTGTTTCCCCCCTTCTCCCGGACTTTTTGAAGCCCCTTTGTAGCAGGCAGAACGAATAGGGAGGTAGATTTGATCATCAAAGTTTCCCTGCCCCAGCACTGGGCTGGCCACAGGGTACGTGGTAAAAATTGAGTTACTGCCTTGTAATGTTGTAAGCTTTCATCACTGTGGAGATTCAAGCCAAATGTGAGTTTGTTCATCAAACGCTTGTGGGACATGGACTCTGGGTTGGTAATAATAACTAGGAACACAGAGATGAATAAGATGTGATTCTGCTTTCTAGTAAGTCTCTCTCCGGTGGAAAAGACAGGCACATAAACAAACACTGACATCGATGAGGTGTGATATTTGCCAGAGTAGAAATGTGTACAAGGTTGTTCCAGAGCAAGGAGTGGGGAGGGAAGGCAAGCAGGAGCTAGGTCAGAAGGTGCTTTGTCAGGGGTCTGGACATTGAGGACCAATCAGTAGGATTCTGGTGGTTGTACAAGGCTGGGATGGATAGATGTCTATCCAAGGAAGCAGCATCTAACAGAACATAGGGCATGAAATGGCCTGCAACATGCAGGACCCTGTGGACAGTGGGCAGTGCTGAGCACAAGGTGAAAGGGGGCTAAGAGAAATGTGACTGATAAGGGGGCCAAAATCTAGTTTGGAAACCTGAACTATATGGGTCTGTAGGAGCGATAAAGTGTAATAAGCAGAAGGTAGCTATGTTAGACTTTATCATTGGCTACAGCTGTATAATTGGAGACACTTAACAACAACAGCAACAACTATTAACTTCAAGAAATAAATTATGGTGGCATCTATACAGTAAGTCCTGGATTGCAAGGTTGGTGGTTCAAATCCACTAGCTGCTCCTTGAAAACTCTATACAGGTTGCTATGAGTCAAAACTGACTCAATGGTACTTCACAACAACAACAACAAGAAACAATATGGAAGTAAAATTGAGGGAATTCATTGTACAGGATGGAGAAGAATTATTGAGTGATGCAAACAGTTAACATGCTATGCTGATAACTGAAAGATTGGAGGCTCGAGTCCATCCAGAGGCACTGTGGAAGAAAGGCCTGGCAATGAGTTTCTGAAAAACCAGTCATTGAAACTCCTGTAAAGCATAGTTCTCCTCTGACACACAGTGGGTAGCCATGAGGTAGAATTGACGGGACGGCAACTGGTTTGGTTTTTAGGTTGATGATGAACTAATGAAGATGATATATGTAAAAAAGACTTAGCACATCTGTGTAGGAAGCAGGTGTCTTTTCTCTTCTAGGCCAGGAAAAGAGGAAGAAGCTAAAGGATGTGGAGGAAGAGGAATAGAAGGTAGAGGAGGAGAGACAGGAGGAGGAGACTAGGAGGCAGCAGTAGAAAGGGCAACCTCTTGTTGGAATTAGGACACAATAGTAAGCCATCTGCAATTCCACTGGGACACACATAGGGTTACCATGACTGGTCTTTTGAATAAAGAGGGGTAGGGAAGAGCTGAGAATAGGGTAGGCCCAGATTTCTAGGGAACCATTTCTTAGGGATGCTTGAGAGGAGAAGAACTAGATAATCCAAATTAAAGAAAGCCCTTTCATTTACCAAACCTCTGCTGTATGCCAGACTCCGTTATCATCTTGTTGATGTTGCTAAGTGCTGTTGAGTCGATTCTGACTCAGAGTGACCCTGTATAGGGTTTCCAAGGAGCAGCTGGTGAATTTGAACCACAGACCTTGTAGTTCAAGTGACCTTGTAGACCAGCGTGCTTTATCCCACAGCATCTCACCAGGACTCCTTTACGACCACACTTGGTAGTAACATTTAGCATCTTCATTTAAAGAAAGGAACTGGAGCTGTTTTAAATGCCCAAGATCATAAAGCTGAGATCAAATTTGACCCAGAATTGTCTGTGTTCCCTCAATCACTTTTCCCCCACTAGATCCTCTGAGCAAACCTTTCACTCAAGACTTCTGAATTCTGAGCATACAAGCTAATTTTTGTCTATTCAAAATTGAAATAAGGCGAATCTTGGTGGAAATAATCTGACTTTATACCCAGTCTAGTTATATACTCGCTTCACATTAAACATATTCATATAGAGTATAAGCAGTACCTATAAATATCTTTCCAATAAAAGTGAGCCCATGTATTTCTGAGTGATAATACCCTGCTTGGGCAGTGATAAAAACCAGCAGGCTGAAGGCCAAACAACGTTAGCCAGCCCTGAGATTCAATAAGTTAAAATACGTTTTGGAAGAAAGCTTCAGGCCAGACCTGTTTTTTTCCTTGGCAATTATATCGAGACACCTTATTCAGCACCAGCAGACTGGCTACAAGGCTTAGATTTCTGTTTAAAGGGGCACAGACAAGTCATACAGGCACATGTCTGATCTGAATTTAAGCTTGAGAATTAGAATTAGATAGCCACCTTTTTTCCTGTTTTTGATTCCTTGGGATTAGTGTGAATCTGCCAAAATAACCAATAGATCCATTTTGGAAGAAGTGTAGCCAGAGTGCTCCTTGGAGGCCAAGATGGCCAAACTCCATCACTCACACTTCAGACATATTGTCAGGAAGGACCAGTCGCTGGAGAAGGATATCATGTTTGGTAAGGTGGAGGGTCAGAGAAAAAGAGGAAGACTCCCAACGAGATGGATTGGCTAAGTGGCAGTATCGATGGACTAAACGTGGCAACAGTAGTGAGGTTGGCCCAGGATCAGGCAGTATTTCATTCTGCTGTGCATAAGGTTGCTGTAAGTCAGTACCGACTCGATGGCACCTAACAACAAAAATCTCACTGACATACCCATTCTTCCCCCTAGCATGCCCTGCTACAACACTTTTCTTTGTAAATTTCCTGCGGGACAATGGTTCTTGATGGGAGTGGGGCATGGTTTTGAACCCCAGAGGACAGTTGGTAATGACTGGAAACATTTTGGGGTTGTTACAGTTTAGGGTGGGGGTGCTGCTGGCCTGGTGGATAGAGACCACAGATGTTGCTAAACATACTACAATGTATTCCCCCAACAAAAGTGGCAATGGTGCCAAGGCTGAAAACTCGGTTATAGGACCTTCCTCTAGTCTCAGATTATATTAAGTCCTTATGTTTTATGGATTTAATTGTATCCCACCCCCAAAAGAAAGATTTGTAGAAGTACTATTGTGAATGTGACCTTGTTTGGTAAGAGAATCTTTGAATTGTCTATTATCTGTTATCATGAGGTAATATCAGAACAAGAGAAATCCTAATCCTGTCTGAGTGGCATATGATGAAAGAGAACATGAAACATTAGACTATGAAGAATGGCCTGTCCGTGTGACAACAGAGGAAGACACAGCTGCAAGTCAAGGAACACCAAGGATTTCAAGGAGACAGATGAAAGGTGTGGCACTGTAAGATAAGCACTGGACAACTAACCACAAAGTTGGTGGTTCAAACCCACCTGCTACTCCTTGGAAACCCCATACAGGGTTGATTTGAATTGGAATTGACTTGATGATGCTTAATAACAACAACAGCAAGTTGAAAGGCATGATAGAATTTCTCTCTCAGAGTCCTCACACTTAACATAGCTGATAGCCTGATTTGGACTTCTAGCCCCTAGAAACTGAAAGACAATACCCTGCTGTTCTTAGAAGCCAGCCACTTGTACTTTGCTACAGAAGTCATAGAGAACTAAGACATCATGATCTAAGAGGCTGAGACAAAATGCATCCATACTCTGGCTGTAGAATTTGTTTTGATCAACTTTTAAAAAAGACAAATACATCATTTTTTGACATTGTTTTTGTTGTTGTTCTTGTGTGTCTTCAAGTGGGTTCTGACTCATAGCGACCCTATATAGGATTTCTGAAGAGCATCTGGTGAGTTTGAATCACTGACCTTGCAGTTCAAACCAAACTTTTGGACATTATTTCCTTGCTTTCCAATACACTTTGTCCAGCTGTCAAAATGCTTTTGTACTCCCTTATTAAAGTGTGTTGTAGGCTGAATTGAGAGCCATGAATGCACTGCTGTCTTCACTTTTTTGTCAGAGGTAAATCTTTATCCTCAAAGGGCAGCTTTTAGGGGACCAAAGAGATGAAAGTCCAATGGAGCAAGATCAGGATGAGGCTGTTTAACATCTCAAAAGGATGTTTTTTCAGAGTGTCAACAGTGTGGTCAGAGGTGTGTGGGCATGCATTGTCATGCAAGATCACACCATCCTTGGATAGCAGTGCAATGTTTAGACTTAACTCTTCAGTGTGCACCTCATTGATTACTGAACCTTCATCCTGACAGTGTTCCAATACTGGCCCTTGAGAATCCCAGAAAACAGCAAGCATCAATTTTCCAGCTGATGACTGTCTTTTTAACTTTTTTTTTGGTCAGAGATTGAGGATATTTCTGTTCCATACTCTGCTATTTACTGTCAAGTTTGTAATGATGAATCCAGATCTTGTCACCAGCAACATTTTTTAAAAAACACTCTTACACTTTGAGTGTCTGTCCAAAGTTTCTTTGCAGATGTCCAAACACTTCTGTTTATGCTCTTCTATAAGGTGTTTTGGTACCGATCTTGCACAAACTTTTCAATACCCAAGGCTATTGTGGATTATTTCATAGGCAGAGCCATGGCTGATTTGCAAATGATTTGCCACATAATCCACAGTCACTTGTCTGTTAGACAGAATAATTTCACATGCACACTCAATGTGGCCATCAGCTGTGGGTGGAGATGGACATTTTAATATAACTGGAGTGCAGATAATTTTTAACCCACCTTTGTATATCTTCATAGCAACATAAACTCTTCATAGAACTCAGCACAGTTTGCAATGAAATATCTATGTGTGCTATTATTTGTCAAAACATTTTCTTTTCTACTCCACTTAGCATCTTAAGGAAGGGCTAATCAACATGTTTCCAACCCCATTGCATTCCTAGAAGCAATGGCAGTGTTGGACACATTGTCATTCTGGTGTGCACCTTCCAGTGCATTCCAACTCACCGCAACCCTGTAGGACAGAGAAGAATTGTCCCATATGGTTTCCTACACTACAGAGCCTCACAGAAGCACATTTCCTGGGCTTTTCTCCTACACACCTTCTGGTGAATTCCAACCTCCAACCTTTTGGTTAGCAGTCAAGAGTGTTAGTCATTATATCACCAGGGTTCTTTGCCTCACAAAGGAAAGTGATAAAGTATTGATGAAAAAAACAACACATAATCAAAGAGGGCATTCACTCAATTGGTGGAATATGTTGCTAAGATTAGCCACATCTCCACCACTTTAATTAGAATAATTGAGAGAGAGAGAAGTCATTTTGTTAATCAATTAATTGAAAGGCATAAAGCAGGAATCATTGTTCATTGGGTACTTGCTCTCTCGTAACCAGTCTCCAAGATGGCCTCTTGAAATTCACATTCCTGTGTATCCCTCCTACTTACACAGCTGGGGTGGTAAGTATATTATGACTTCCTCCTTTCTTCCTTGAACATTCACTTGGTTGGAAGATATCTGGCATGTTGTGAGAAGAGGCACACATCCTAGAGATACAATATCCATAATATAATATATATTATGGATAATATCCACCACTCATCTGTCAGTTTGTCGTACTGTGGTGGCTTGTGAGTTGCTGTGATTCTGAAAGCTATGCCACTGGTATTTTAAATACCAGCAGGGTCACCCATGGTGGACAGGTTTCAGATGAGCTTCCAGACTAGGAAGAAGGAGTGACGAACTACTTCCAAATGTTTAGTCACAGAAAACCTTATGAATAGCAGAGAAACACTGTCAGATATAATGCCGGAAAATGAACCCCTCAGGTTGGAAGACACTCAAACTGCAACTGGGGATGAGCTGCCTCCTCAAAGTAGAGCTGACCATGAGTATGCGAATGGAGTAAAGCCCATGGGAGAAAAACCTGTGGGACCTTCATTTGCTGATGGGGCACAATTCAAAATGAAGAGAAACAGCTGTAAGCATCCATTGAAAATCGGAACATGGAATGTACGAAGTATGAATCTGGGAAAAGTGGAAGCTGTCAAAAATGAAATGGAATGCATAAACATCGATATCTTAGGCATTAGTGAGCTGAAATGGACTGGTATTGGCCATTTTGAATCTGATGACCACATGGTTTACTGTGCTGGGAATGACAAACTGAAGAGGAATGGTGTTGCATTCATTGTCAAAAAGCACATATCCAGAGCAGTCATGAGATACAACGCTGTCTGTGATAGGATAACATTCATGCGCCTACAGGGAAGCGTAGTGGTTATGAATTGGGCTCCGTATGGCAAGGTCAGCAGTTGAAAACTACCAGCGGCTCCACAGGAGAAAGATGAGGCTTTCTGCTCCTGTAAAGATTTACAGCCTCAGAAACCCTGTTCAGGGTCACTATGGGTCGGAAC
>NW_006408541.1:22517216-22518173 GCF_000296735.1 Chrysochloris asiatica | reverse complement strand
GGAGCAGCTGGGAACTTTAGAACCAGAGAGGGAGAGGGGCTGTGTGCTGATGACTGGAGGTCAGGCTTGTAGTCTATACCCTTTGGTTGGCTGATGATGCATGGAGGGGACTGTCCCCATGGCAATGAAACAATATACAATAGGATGAATGTAAAATTAATGTTCTCCCATGTAAACTATCACAGAATTCACAATAAAACATTAAAAATAAAATAAAAATAGAACACCCAAATTGCAGACAGTACCCATTTGACCTAGACTCGATGGCTTGATAATCAGAACTCGAATAGAGGGAGAACTCGAATAGAGGGAGATGACCAAAAAAAAATTTTTTTTTGGATAAAGGAAACAAGGGCAAATTGCTACAATTTGATGAATCTGACTTATACTAATGGAGATAGTAACTCTAAATATCAACAGAGGGAAAGAGTCTTCACATCAAGTATCAATGTGTACCCTCTGTACACAGGGTAGATAGGGACGATCAACTTAGACATTGGCTACCTACGGTAAGGGGGCGATAAAGGCATGAAGTATTAGCTTACAAGGTTTCAAGAGGGAGTATAGAGTGTGTGGGGTGGGGCGGGAAAGAGTCCCCACTGAATAGTTTTCATCTTGTCTAGATGGGTCTGTTGAAAAGAGATGGGGATAAGATTCATATGATTCAACAGTGAATAACTGTCATCATGACTAATTGTGACTGTTAACAATTGTAAAGGTAGAATTTTTGTAACAAAAACAGGGAGCAGTTAATCTTACAGTCCAGAAACAGAGGACCCTAGGACCATCAATGGAGAAGCGCACAAGCAGAATACAGGACTTTAGCTAGAGAAGCAGCGACACCAGAGATGGAGGCAGAGATGGGGTCATGGAGAGGGGAGGGGCTGAGGACTCTAGATTCATGGGAAGAGAGGAACTAAGAGCTGGTGGCCAGGAAGCAGACTTGCAGAATGTGCC
>NW_006408541.1:22507409-22517116 GCF_000296735.1 Chrysochloris asiatica | reverse complement strand
AAGATGAGGCTTTCTGCTCCTGTAAAGATTTACAGCCTCAGAAACCCTGTTCAGGGTCACTATGGGTCGGAACTGACTTGACAGCACTTGACAACAACAACAGGGAAGCCCAGTTAATACCACTATTATTCAAATTTATGTACCAACCACTGAAGCCAGTGAGGATAAAATAGAAGAATTCTACCAACTTCTTCAATCTGAAATTGATCAAACATGCAATCAAGATGTATTCATCATTACTGGTGACTGGAATGCAAAGGCTGGGAGTAAAGACAAAGGATCAGTAGTTGGAAAATATGGGCTTGCTGATAGAAATGATGCTGGAGAATGCATGATAGAATTCTGCAAAATCAATGATTTGTTCATTTCAATCAGCAGATAGAATCCATAGAAATCAAACTGACTACATCTGAAGAAAGAGACGATGGAAAAGCTCCATATCATCAGTGAAAACAAGGCCAGGGGCAGTCTGTGAAACAGATCATCAATTACTCATATGCAAATTCAAATTGAAGCTGAAGAAAATGAAAACAAGTCCACGAGACCCAAAATATGACCTTGAATATGTCCCACCTGAATTTACAGACCATCTGAAGAACAGATTTGATACATTAAACACTAAAGACACAGGACCAGAAGAGTTGTGGGATGACATCAAGAACAACATACATGAAGAAAGCAAAAAGTCATTAAGAAGACAAGAAAGAAAGAAAAGGTCAAAGTGGATGTCAGAAGACACACTGAAACTTGCTCTCCAGCATAGAGATGCTAAAGCAAATGGAAGAAATGAGGAGGTACAAGAACACAACAAAAAATTTCAAAGATCAGCTCGAGAAGATAAAGCCAAATATTACAACCAAATGTGCAAAGATCTGAAATTAGAAAACCAAAAAGGAAGAACACATTCAGCATTTCTCAAGCTGGTGGAACTGAAGAAAAAATTCATGCCTTGAGTTTTGTTACTGAAAGTTTCTCTGGGCAAATTATTGAATGATGCAGAAAGCATCAAGAGAAGATGGAAGGAATATACAGAGTCACTGTACAAAAAGGAAATGGTTAATGTTCAACCATTTCAAGAGGTAGCATATGATCAAGAGCCAATGATACTGAAGGAAGAAGTCCAAGGTGCATTTAGGGAATTGGCAAAGACCAAAGCACCAAGAATTGATGGAATACACCTTGAAATCTTTCAAGAGAGTGAGGCAACACAGAAGGCATTCACTCATCTCTGACAAGAACTTTGGAAGACAACTATCTGGCCGACTGATTGGAAGAGGTCCGGTTTTGTGCCCATTCTAAAGAGAGGCGACCCAACAAAATGCAGAAATCATTGAACAATCTCTTTGTATTGCATGCGAGTCAAGTTTTAATAAAGGTAACACAGAAATGGCTGCAAGCAGACATTGATAGAGAACTTCCAGAAGTTCAGGCCAGATTCAGAAGAAGCCGTGGAATGAGGGATATCATTGCTTATGTGCAATGGATCTAGGCTGAAAGCAGAGAATATCAGAAAGATGGTTACCTGTGCTTTATTGCCTATGCAAAGGCTTTCGATTGTGTGAATCATGACAAGCTATAGACAACATTGCGATGTATGAGTATTCCATAACACTTAATCATGCTCATGAGGAATCTATACCTGGACCAAGAGGCAGTTGTTTGAACAGAACTTGGGAACACTGAATGGTTTAAAATTAAGAAAGGTGTGTGACAAGGTTGTGTTCTTTCACCATACTTATTCAACCTGTATGCTGAGTAAACAATCTGAGAAGCTGAGTTCTAAGAAGAAAAACGTGGCATCAGGATTGGAGGAAGACTCATTTACAACCTGCAATATGCAGATGATACAACTGAAAGGGTTAAGAAAGCAGGTAGGAATGGAAACTGGAAATGCAGGGAGGAGGTAGGATAAGCGATGTTACATTGTGGAGATTGCAATCAATGACATGAAATAAAATGTGTCTAAATTGCTGCATGTAAAACTGATTTGCTCTGCAAACCTTCATCCAATTCACAATTAACTTTTTTTTAAAAAAGTAAACAAAGAAAAGAGATTTTCTCAAGTACCAGGTTGTGGAGTCCAGACTGAGTTTAAAATTTTCATTTTATGTTTGCGCTATAGCTGACCCTGAGCAAGTTTATAGCTGAGTCTTTTCTATCACTTTAAAAATAATACTGGCTTTTACACCATTAGAATGAAATTGAATGATATGTATTGGGATGAATTATACATATGTTAAGAGGTATTAAAGGAGTTCTGGTAGTAGAGTGAATTACAAGCTAGGCTGCAAGCTGCAAGGGTAGTATGAATCTACCAGTCGCTCCATGGGAGAAAGGAGAGGCTTTCTGCTCCCATAAAGACTTACAGCCTAGGGAACCCTATGCAGAGTTGCTGTGAGTTGGAACTGACTCAATGATAGACAACCACCACCACCACCAAGAGGTATTTGAAGGTTTTGGAGGGATGTGGGAAGGGGCTAGGATGAACTCTTAAATACTATTTTATTTGTAAGTTGAGGTCCCTTGCTCCAGGGAGAAATTAAGGATTGACTTTTCAGCCACTAGCTATATGTCATAGACAAAAAGGAGGAGAATTTTGTGCTTTAGCAAGAACAAGAGAGAAGCATGGCCTGACCTTGAACAACCTGCTAGGCTGGAGGAAGACAACCTGAATTGCAGGGACAGACAGTAGGATGAAGACAGTCTGACACTGAGAGCAGCAGCCATGGCCAGCATCCCTGTTGCTGGACCTTATGAGGTAGGATTGGATGTCATCATAACTCTTCAAGGCACCATAGATAAGGATAAGTCCTCTCAGAGGCCATCTCGAGAAATCAAAGATCTTTCTCCAACCTCGCTGTAGTGAGTGAGCCAGACTGGTGTTCTTTAAGACCCTAGGTAGGGGAAAGTCAATTGTTTTATTCAATACAGAAAAGTAGAAACATGATGCTTTGTCTCTGGGTGTCAATGAACAAGTAATAACTGATGAAAAAAATTTAATTCCCTGAACATTCAACTAAGGGGCACTTGTGGCATAAGCAGATTATGTACTGGGCTACTAACCACAAGGTCAGCAGTTCAAACCCACTCCATGGGAGAAAGCTGAGGCTTTCTGCTCCAGTTAAGATTTACAACCTCAGAAACACCATACAGGGTGGTTATGAGTCAGAAACAACTTGAAAGCACATAATAACAACATTTAATTGTCATTGGATTTCAGTTTCTTGAAGATGGTGAACCTTAGCAAACTGATCATTGAGGCTGGCATAGGCGCTGCCCATTAGAAGAGCCCTCAATACTAATTGTGTGATGTCCCAAACGAACAAGTCAACAACTGATTGCCAAGGCCCCCACCAGGTTCTTCTTTCTCCTCCTGCCATGATAGGTGATGGCCAGAGAGGGGCACACTTCCCTGGCCCCCACACTGCATCCTGCTCCACCTCAATAGCTCTCAGGGGTTTCTGTCCCACTCTTCTACCTGGTGCCACCTCTCCACTGTCATGGCTAATTACTTCTCACAAAGTCTTTACATTTCCCCTCATGTCTTGCTTTCATTCCAGCTAATTCCAACAGAGACAATCTTGCTTAAACTCATTCAGTTGTAAGGCAAACACACATTTCTTCCCTTCCCTTCCCTCAGATTCTCAGACTTTGCAGGAAAATGTATTTGTTCCCTTCCTCTGTTCTAGCTGTGAGTCAACGAAGGACTTTAAATGTAAGAGGACTGTTAAAATATGTCAAAAAATAAAAAATAAAAAAAATAATAAAATAATAGGTTGTGGTAAGAAAATAGAGGTTGACATTTACTTTTAGTGGAGGGCATTTATTTTTACTAATCTTCCTTCTGATGCTTTTCTAAAAAAAAAAATCCACTTTTTTTTTTCTTTCCTTAACTCATATTTACCTTTAAAAAATTGCCATTTTTCAGTGACCCAGTTTACTTGGCTCAGGAAAGTAAAACAGGTTCTATAGAGGTAGACAGTACTAGTTATGGCTGCCAGAAGAAATTGCAACATTCTTATAACTGCTTAGCTCCACTGCATCATTAGAGAGTCCCACATTTATAATGTAACAATGGAAAAACTCAAGGCCCAGCACTGGAATCTAGAAGGAGATGCAAGAAACCCTAAAGAACATGGGATGCCGAATGAACAGAAAACTTAGTAGAGACCGTTCTGTTTTGGCTCTTGTTTTGAAAAGGTTAACTCATTTCTGTGTGATTGATATTTCAGAAAGCAGTTTGAGCATAGTACAAACTATTTGTTTGATTATGCCTGATTTTATTGGTGAGAAGCACTAGATGACTGCATGAAACTGCACCCAGGTGAAATGAGCTACATAAAGATGCACACACGTACACAATGCATTACCCTCAAAGAAGTTACCTGCTCTCTCAGGTGTGTGATGTCAGCCACACCCACCCATATCTTTTGTTACAGGCAACCTTCCACCCCCCACTTCACAGTAACTGGCAGGTTGCCACCCTTCCCACAACTACCTCCACTCGAAAGTCTGTTTCAAGGTAAATTACTTTAGGGAAGTATTTACATATTTTCTTAACCCCTGAACATGTGTAAAACTGTGTGACTGTTTTTACTAGGGTCTTATTTTTATGTTCCTATTTTGTTGTGCCCCTACCCTCCATTTCTTCTTATGTCCTGTGAATTTTAATGTAGAATTCTGCACAGCACACTGTTGTTAAGAATACATGTATTGATTTATGCCAGAACTGACTGTGTTTCCAGGTATGGGGGCATAGAGGAGTTGATTTTGGTAGAATCCCACTGGAAGAGCCCTGGGAGACTAGAGATGTAAATACAACCAGCAAGACATTCAACAGGGCAGGGCTTGTCCCAAATAAACATGGAGGAGGCAAAAGAGGCATGAAGCCAATAGCAATATCACAGGTCCTGTTTGTTTTTAAATTATATTACCCAAAGTGGGGAAAAGGACAAAAATTTAAAAAGGGAAAATTTGGTAATATCCCTCCAAAAACCATTAAGATGAGCATATTGCTCACTAAGACATGCTTGCTCTCTCTGTAATGTCCATCTTCTTCACTTCTCCTTTCTTCCATTCAGACAAAGGCTAATATGACTGGGGATCTCCTCTTCTCTAGGTGGCTGCGAACTCAGCAAATGTCTGTGGTTCAATCTCACCAGCCACTCCTTGGAAACCCTATACAGGGGTGCTATAAGTTGGAACTGACTCAATGGCACTTAACAATAACAACAACAATCTTGGGAATAAACACTGGATAATCCCAGCCAATGTTGACAACTTGATTTTCTTCACCAGTGATTGGTTTAGGGGAAGGCATATGACCCAGTGCTAGTCATTGAAATCTGAGGAGAAGTTTACTTTCAGGAACATCTGCTCATGTATTAAAAGGAGACTCTTAGGAATGCATGTTGTCATGCCCACATGACGTGTGGGACGGTGGCAGCTATCTTCTGTGAAAACTGTCTGCCTGAGGAACAAAGCTGACACAACGGGATCAACAGAGCAGAAAAATCTGAGTTCGTGATGAGGTGTTTGAAATAAAGAATTAAGCAACTCCGAAGCAGTCAACATTGTAACATGTTTTGTTATATGACACATTTTCCATAGTAAGCCACTCGGAGATGATTTTCTGTGACGTATACTTGAAAACATCCTGACTTAAAACAGTAAAGAGTAAGAAATATAAGCAAAGATTAATATTTTATAGGGAATTCATTTAACCTATTGATACTATTGAACAACTTCCTGTTGTTGTTCTGTTACGTGCTGCCCAGTTGGCTCCAACTCATAGTGAACCCTGTAGGGTTTCTGAGGAAGAGCCTGTGGGTTTGAACCACTGACCTTGTTGTTTGCAGTCTAGTGCTGATACTACGGCACCACATTAGGAGACCAATGAACAATTAAAATAATGTAAATGTCCAAGATTAGGAGATTGGCTAAACAAATTAAATCTATTTTATAGACGCCTCTGAAACTATTAAAATTATAATGTAATTATAAATGTATTGATAATGGAAAATGTTCAAATGCTTTTGGTTCCTCTTCCTTCATTGAAATCATTGGTCAAAACCATAAAGTTCAATGCTCTATACTGAATCAGTTGAGCAATTGCTGAGGAAAACACAGGACCACACTAACTGGTCTCATTGTAACTTCATGTCCACTAACCTCAATGGGTTCGTTTTCTTTCCCTGAGGATACTTCCAGATTTCTTATTCTACTCATCTTCCCAAACTCCAAAACTATACTCTACTTTACAGAGTTTCCTCAAACCTCCAATACTAAGTCCCCACTCCAGGGGAAGAAGGAAGTGCCACCTGCTCTAATTTTGACATCTGTCATTTTTCTACCTCTTTCCATAGATGTTTTTAATGGAGCAAAGTCAATGCCTGTAGCCAAGGCCAACTCCTCCACATGTGTGAGAGGCCCCCAACCTCTCTTTGTGGTTGTTGTTGGGTCCTACTGAGTCAGTACTGACTCATAGTGACCCTTATGTACAACAGAATGAAATGCTGTCCTGCCCTGCCTCACCAACCTCTCTTACTTACCAAAATACATTGCAACAGCAGTGCCCACCCTGTCTGGAAGCAATTTTTACCTTTCCCCTGGATTATTCCCAGCAGCTATTATTTTTTTCTATAAAAATACATAGAAATCTCCCTTTGACCACAGAACACTCAGGTAGTATTTCAGTTTTCTGTCCTCACTCTTTCCAATTCCTCTCCCCCTGCGCTCCTGTGAGCCAACTTCAAACAGATTTCAGAAGCTATGAGATAAACCGCTCATGGTAAGTCACAGATCGAGGAAGTTAATGGAATTCAATATTCATTGAATACTGATTTTATAGCACTTCTTCATCTGTACTTATTTTGTTGTTGTTGTTAAGTGCTGTTGAGTCGGTGCTGACTTATAATGACCCTGTATAGAGTTTCCAAAGAATGGCTGGTCAGGCTTGAACCACTGACCTTGCAGTTCAAACTGACCTTGCAGTCCAGTGCGTTAGCCCACAGTGCCACACCAAGGCTCCTTACTCATTGTACACCTCATCACAATCACAACAGCCCTGGGAAATAAGTATTTACTATTATCTCCATTTTGGAGTTCTGCTGTGGTGCCTTAGGGATAAACACTCAACTTCAAGGCTGGTTTGAACCACATGGTTGGTGGTTCAAACTCACCAGCCACTTACTAGAAACCCTGTACCATGTTGCTATGAGTAGGAACTGTCTGAATGGCACTTAACAACAACAACAAATCTTCACTTGACATATGGGTAAACTGAGGTTCAACCGCTTGTCTGTCACTTTGTCATTTTGTGGTAGCTTGTGTGTTGTTGTGATGCTGGAAACTATGCCACCAATGTTTAAAATAATAGCAGGGTCGCCAATGATGAACAGATTCTAAATGAAGTTTCCACACTAAGACAGACTAGGAAGAAGGACAAGGTGATCTGGTTCTGAAAAATATCTGAAGTGAAAACCTTATGGATAGCAACATAACACTGTCTGATACAGTGCCAGAAGATGAGTCTTTCTGGTTGGAAGGCTCTCAAACTACTACTGAGTAAGAACTGCGTCTTCAAAGTACAGTGAGGTGAATGGAGTAAAGTTATCAGGACCTTTATTTGCTGAGGTGGCACAATTCAAAATGAAAGGAAAGAGCTGCAAATACCCATTGTTGTTGTTGTTAAGTGCCGTTGAGTCGGTTCCGACCCATAGCGACCCTGTACAGGGTACCCATTAGTAGGTGGAAAATGGAATATATGAAGTATGAATCAAGGAAAAATGAAGTTGTCAAAAAGGAAACGGAACACTTCAGAATCAATATCATAGGCATTAGTGAGCTGAAATGAAGTGGTGTTGGCCATTCTGAATTAGACAATCATATGATCTACTACTCCAGAAATGACACAAGTGTCACATGTGCTGTCAAAAAGAACATTCCAAGATCTATCCTGAGGTACAACACCCTGAGTACCGGGATCACATCTATTTGAATGCAAAGAAGACCAGTTAAGGCAATTATTATTAACATTTACAAAACCACAATACCAAAGATGAAGAAATGTAAATGCTTTTCTTTTTTGGTTTTGTTTTTTACCAATGCCAATGGTGTTGAAATTGAAGGGGGTTTTTTAATTTATTTTATTTTTACCAATTTCTGTAGCCTGAAATTGATCATACATTCACTCAAGATGGAATAATAATTGCCAGTGATTACAATACAATCCTGCCGTGGCACTGTGGGCTAATGCATCAGACTGCAAAGTCATTTGAACTGCAAAGTCGGTGGTTCAAGCTCACCAGCTGCTCCTTGGAAACCTGATACAGGGTTGCTTTAGGTCAGAATCAACTTTATGGCACTTAACAACAATATAATACAAAAATAGGAAACAAAGAAGGATCAGGTGGAAAAATATGATCTTAGAGATAGAAAGGACACTGGAGAGAACATGACAGAATTTTGCAACATCAGTGACTTAATCATGGCAACACCTTTTTTTTTTTCCACAAAAACAAATGAGATGACACTGGAAGAAAGATACAACATTCAAATTGACTATATCTTTAAAAAGAGATGAAGGAGAAGCTCAATGTAAGTCAAAAAAGGACCAGGGGCAGACTGTGGAGCAGACCATCAATTGCTCATACACAAGTTCAAGTAGAAGCTGAAAAACAAAGAAATTACAAGTGCATGAAAACCAAAGTACCGTGAGTATATCCCACCTGGATTTAGAGACCATCTCTAGAATAGAATTGACTGAACAATAATGACTGAAAACCAGACGAGTAGTAATATGACATCAAGGATATTATATATAAAGAAATTCTAACAAGTTATAACAAATGCTGTGTAGTCAGTTTCAACTCATAGTGATCCTGTAAAGAATTTCCAAGGCTATAAGTCTTACAGGAGCACAAGGCCTCATCTTTCTCCCATGGAGCAACTGGTAGAATTGAAGTACTGACCTTGTGGTTAGCAGGCCAGCTCATAATCCACTATACTTTGAGGGCTCCTTAAAAAGTCTGGGCTCACCCAGCAAATTAAAGGCCATTAAATAGACAAGAAAGAAAGAATAGACCAAAAGGAATATCCGAAGAGACTCTAAAACTTGCTCTTGAACATAGGGCACCTAAAATCAATGGAGGAAGTGATGGTGTAAAAGAGTGGAAAAGAAGATTTCAATGGGTAGCATGAGAAAACCAAGTAAAATATTATAAAGAACTGCGTGAAAACCTTGAGTCAGAAAAGCAAAAGGGAAGAACACACTCAGTCTTTTTCAAGCTGAAAGAACTGAATTAAAAATCCAAGCCTCAAGTTTCAATATTGAAGGATTCCATGGCCAAAATACTGAATGATGCAAGAAGCACCTAAAGAAGATGGAAGGGATGCACAGTGCCACTGTACCAAAAAACAAAACAACAAACAAAATGGTCAACATTCAGACATTCCAGGAGGTAGTGTATGATCAAGAACTAATGGTGTTGGAGAACAAACAAGATGGTGGATCGAGTGGAAATGCAGTGAGGAGCTCCATCAACAACAACAAAGACTACTGGCCCAAGTTGACTCAGGGGATGGTGCCAGAACTCTGAACCACATATAAAGGAATATTTAGAAGGTTGGAAAGATTACAGCTAGGGGAATTTGTAGCAGAAGCAAGAAATCCAGTGCTTTCTAATTCAAGATGCTCATCTGCTCTC
>NW_006408541.1:22485009-22503344 GCF_000296735.1 Chrysochloris asiatica | reverse complement strand
TCCATCTAGAATCGGGCTGCGAACCTTAAGGTCAGTGGTTCGAAACTACCAGCTGCTCCGCGGGAGAAAGATGAGGCTTTCTACTCCCGTAAAGATTTACAACCCCGGAAACCCTGTACAGGGTCGCTATGGGTCAGAACCGACTCGATGGCACTTAACAACAACAACAACAACAATAAAAAAGAACAGATAACCCAGGACCAGCAAGAAGGAAGAGCATGAGTAAACATGAGATATCCCTACCTAGGAAAGCAGTGACAACAGACAGTGGCAGAGACCATGGCATGAAGAGATAGAGCAGCTGCGGATTCCAGATCATGGAATGAGTAAGGCTGTGTGTCTAGGGGCAGGAGGCTATCTTGCCGAATGTGTCTTACGGACATTTATATGAATACACATTTTTGTCTTGTATGTTCACAACAAATATGTTTGCTTTATTCATTTGTGAAATAAAAGATGTGAATGGGGAACCATAGGGAGGAAGTAGAGTAACTTGTTGCATGGACGGATTGTAATCATTGAGATGAAGCAAACTGTATGATTTGCTGAATGTAAAGCTGATGATCTTGTCTGTAAACTTTCACTCAATTCCCAATAAAAAGTTTAAACAAACAACCAACAACAACAAAAAGAACTAATGGTGTTGAAGGAAGAAATCCAAGCTGCATTCAAGGTGTTAGTGAAACACAAGGCTCCAGGAAATGAGGAAATACCAATTCATATATTTCCACAAACAGTTACAACACTGGAAGTGCTCAGTCATCTATGTCAAAAAATCTGGAAAACAGCTACATAGCCAAACAAGTGGAAGAGCTCCGTATTTGTGCCCATTCTAAATAAAGGTGGTCCAACAGACTATGGATGTTACCAAGTACAATTTTGCTGAAGGTAGGTAAACAATGATTGCAGCATTGCCAGAAATTCAAGCCAGATTCAGAAGAAGTTGTGGACTAAGGAATATCACTGTTGATGACACATGGGTGTTGGCCGAAAGCGGATAATACCAGAAAGATGTTTACTTGTATTTTATAGATTCTGCAAAGTTGTCCCACTGTGTGGATCATAACAAACTATGGATAACATTGTGGAGAATGGGAACTCCAGAATAGTCTGTGTGTGAACTTGCATATCTCTGTGTGTGTATTCTCACAACAAATTATAAACTTATATGTTTAGCCACATGGGCGGGTCATTCCCTTATAAAACAATAGGACAGAGTCAATAGACATTTACTAACCTCATGGTTAGTAAAATGAAAATAGTGAGATAGTTGGTCTTTTTCTTTTATTCTATTGGTTAGAAAATGAAAAGCAAT
This sequence comes from Chrysochloris asiatica, assembly GCF_000296735.1. Lineage (NCBI taxonomy): Eukaryota > Metazoa > Chordata > Mammalia > Afrosoricida > Chrysochloridae > Chrysochloris > Chrysochloris asiatica. Next base: position 22,502,029 of record NW_006408541.1, on the reverse strand, counting down.
GTGCTAACAAAATGATCATTTATATGTGGGAAGATTTATGTGCAAGAATTCACATCACAGCACTGATTATAAGATTGAAAAATTATTTAGTAAAAGGAGTTGGTTAAATAAATTATGCACATCCAAACGATGGAGTAGTATGTTGTCATTAAAATAATGTAAAAGATTATTTAACGAGATATGAAAATGATGAGTGCATTATTACATGAAAAATGCAAGTTACAAGCTAACATGTGTAGTAGAATTCTAATTGTGCATCAACAAGAACAAAACATTTTGTACACCTCTTTATCTGAATATTAAATTTCTGGAAGAAAATAAATTTTAATAATAATTACCTCAGCACAGGGAGATTATGTGTGATAATTTTCAATTTTACATTTCTGTATAATTTTATATAAAACAATTATAGCCTTGAATCAGATACATGTACTACCCAGCACTTATGACTTAAAATAACAATCTATTATTTCTTGCTCATTTGTGAATTGGCACTCTAGAGACATCTTCTGCTAGACTTGCTTGGGGTCACTCGAAATGCTTAAAATGCTCAAGTAGGACTAGAGAGTCCAAGATTGTTGTTAAGTTGTGTTGAGTCAGTTCTGACTCACAGTGACCCTGTATAGGGTTTCTGTGAAGTGGCTGGTGAGTTTGAACCTCAGACTGTGGTTCACACCAACCTTGCAGTCCAGTACATTATCCTGCAGCACCATACCAGGACTCCAGCAAGTCCAAAATAGTCTTTCTCATAAGTCTGGGAGTCGATGCTGACTATCTGTTGGTGCCCTAGTAGTACAAACATTAAGAACTTGGCTGCTAACTAAAAAGTTGGTGGTTCAAACCTAACTAGTGGCTCCAGGGAGAATTGGCAATTTGCTTCCATAAAGTTTACAGCCAAGAGAGCCCTACTGAGCAGTTCTACTCTTGTCAAATATGGTGTCACTAGGAGTTGGAATTGACTTGATGGCACCTAATATACATGGGATCAATAAGAGTTGGGATTGATTTGACAGAGTCCTGGTGTGACACTGTGGGCTAATGTGTCAGACTGCAAAGTCGTTTGTACTGCAAGGTCAGTGGTTCAAGCTCACCAGCTGCTCTTTGGAAACCCTATACAGGGTCTCTATGGGTCAGAATTGACTCAATGGCACTTAACAACAACAACAATATGGATCTTCCTCATGTAATTTTTCACTCTCCATTAGGCTGGGTGTCACAAAATGATGCACTTAGGGTCCAAGAAAGCAAGAGAGGGCATTCCAATGCCTTTTAAAATGTTCTAAAGTAGTTCTAAAGCTACATAACATCTATTCTTCCACATCCTGTTGGTGAAACAAGTCATGAGGTCAGCACAGGTTTCAGGGAGTGGAGAGCTAAACTCTACCTCTTGTTGGGAAGATGGCAATGACACATTGCAAAAGGACATGGGTACAGACAGAGTGATAAGATTTATTGAGAGCCATGATTATAACACTCTAAGCAATATAGCAGATTTGCTATTTATAACAAATGAGTTAACCCCTCCAAGCCCTGTCCAATTCAATGAACCATCTCAGGATCAACTCTTGAACTCAATGTGAGTTTATCTGTTGATTTAGTGGTTCACGGTGGGCTTATCATTGTAGCTTATTGTAACAGCAAACGTAGTTAACATCAATGACATAATGCTCTGCGGTCATGGCTTACTGTCTGGGGAGGAGTTTCCTGAATATGATGAGGAATCTTATATTCAGATTTCCCCAATGACTCGTATCTGTATCCTAGGATAAGAAGGATGTTTTGTGGGTGAGGGGAGAGCTATTTTGATGATTCCCATGGTGTTGATAATGGCAGCAGGATCAGTCTCAGTGTTTGGGCTATCAGTCATCTCTTTTGGTAGAGATGGAAGAGTCCAGCCCTGTGAGCATCCACACTGCTGGTCCAGACACCATGAATAAGTTTATGTTAGTGTCTTCCAAGGATATATCTAAGATCATCCATTAACTATAGGAACTATAGCACTCTCGAAACCATCATCCTCTGAGCCATCTGCAATGCCAGAGCAAAGGGGGAGAAAAGTGGCAACATGAGCTTGTAGTGAAAAGTCCACAAATAGCACCAGGATCAGCTGTGGACTTTAAACATACATGGGCTTCTAGAGCCTATGCTAAGAATTCTGATTTCAATGGATCTCGGTGAGGCCAATGAATCTTCCTTTTGATAAACTGTCCCCAGGTAATTCAGATACTCAATCAGGTTTTGGAATCTCAGGATTGGACTGAGGGCTCAGGCCAATTTGAGGAATTTTGGAGAGAGGTTGGTTTCCTCCCAGCCCTCAGGTATGCAGCCCTGTGTCTTTGAGGCTGTTGCTTTGCCCTGGGAGGCTTGGCATGTACTTACTGCCTAGGCTTGCATGAGTACCATGACAATATGGGTTAAATACAATTGTGTAGCTTTCTAGCCACTATTACAATGCATTGTGGAAAATGTATTATGATTTTCAAATGCCTGACTTAGAAAATGAATTTAGCAGTATTACCTTTTGTAAATCGAGAATGGTCTGTAACTTGGTTGCCTTAGCAACAAATTGTATTGAACATTAACAATTGAATCCAGATGGTCATTCAGGCAGACAAGAAAACCCAGCCTCGGTCCACTTAGGGAAGCACCCATCAATATTACCCACATCAGTGTTTGGCTCAATCTTAAGATACCTCATGTTGCTGAAGTCAGAGCCACGGGCATTCCAGGACAGGATGAAGCTTTTCCCTCTACTGAAGAGATAGCAATGTGGAATAAAATGGATTGACTTTTAAAACAAAGCTATTCTAGAGCCTAATTCAGGACTATCACTGTTAAAATCATATGGTATTTCAATATGGCTTCTCTTCTCCAAGCAAACATTGATCTATGACAGGTACCATAGATTGAATAAATTATTCAAATATTTCAATGAGAACTCATTTTTTGGGGGTGGGAGCAGGTCCTAGCCCTGGGAATACAAATATGGTGGTTGTGTGCTGTGGAGTCGGTTCCAACTCATAGCAACCCTATATAGGGTTTCTAAGGCTGTAAATCTTTTAGGGAACAGAAAGCCTCATCTTTTAGATTTGAACTACTGACCTTGAGGTTAGCAGCTCAGTTCATAATCCACTACACTACCAGGGTTTCTTGGGGACACAAATATCACTGTCATAATTTCTGCCCCAAAAGAGTTCCAGCCTAGATGTGAGGAAGAATTTAAATCGCAGGTGTGGGCTGTGAGAGGGAACAGCCTAAAGAGGAGCTCAGGGGAGCCCAGATGAGGACAAGGCTATCTTTCTCTGTGGAGATCAGGTAGACACCGTGGATAAGGGGGACTGAAAGCAGAGACAGGGATGCAGGAGCAAACTCTCAGGAAGAATTGCATTTGCAAAGGCCAGAACAAGTGGAACTTCATAGCGCGCTCACAACATTCACAGTGCACTCACAGCATCCTTAGCACTCTGAAGTGCTGCGGAAAGAGCAGAGAAAGGAAGGACCTACGTGCTTAGGTTAAGTAGCTCTGGTAGCGTAGTGGTTACAAGTCCGGCTGCTCAATGTCGGCAGTTCAAAACTACCAGCGGTTCCACGGGAGAAAGATGAGATTCTCTGTGACTTTCTGCTCCCATAAAGATTTACAGCCTCAGAAACCCTAAGCAGGGTCACTATGAATTGGAATCGACTCCACCGCACACCACCACCACCAAGTGCTTGGGTTGTAGAAAATGCCTATCTCTTAATGTGTCATGGTGTAGTGGTGCATCTCCTTCTGTTGTATCTAAGGTCCCCATGAGTTGGGGTTGACTCAATGGGTGGGTAAAAATTGAGGTACTGCCATCACACATTTGATGGCAAGCTGAGGATGAATGACAGGAAGACCAGAGATGACAGAGCAGGCGCTAGGGTTATTTCTGCTGTATTTAGTGTCCAGATGAAAGTGGGAGAAGAGGAAGACTGCAGGGTCCAGGATGCCCCTGGTTTCTGGCTTAAGCATGGTTGTTGTTGTTAAGTGCCGTCGAGTTGGTTCCGACTCATAGCGACCCTGTACAGGGTTTCTTTACTAAAGACAGGAATACAAGAGGAGCAGAAGTAGTTCTGATAATCTAATGTTGTTATTAGGCGCCGTCCAGTCAGTTCTGACTCATAGCCACCCTCTGTAGGCTTTCTGAGGAATGACTGATGAGTTTGAGTCATCAACTTTGTGGTTAGCAGTCCAGTGCTTATCCTATAGCGCCACACCAGGACTAATAAACTGATAGGTGGATTCATATTTCAATTTAGAATGATGGAAAAATAAATGTCAAAGTGGTAAGAAAAAAATAACAACTTTTATTTATTTTATTTTTTGAAGAAAGCTTCTGTCTATCAAGGTTGGCATCTTAATGCACCGCAGACTTAATGTCTCCGCAGAGTATTGCCTTCCCCCGCCCTTCCCCTCCCGCGTCCCACCATCCCTGACAAAACACGATGCACAGAAAGTTCTCCCAAATCAAGCCATCATTTAATGTAAACCTTGGCAAGGAGGTAGGGAACTAGGTAAGCAGAGAAAGTGATGATAATGATAATAATAATAATATCTCATTTTGAACTTTTCAAAATGCTTGCATCCAATCCATCTCATTGTAATAAGGAGCCTTTAGGGAAAAATGCAAGTATTAAATTTTAATCAGCATTTTCAACCAGTTGCCTTCCAGTCAATTCTGACTCACAGCCACCTCCTGCATGTCAGTTTCAGAGTATAACTGCTGCTCCATAGGGTTGGCAATAGCTGAGGTTTTGCAGGTAAATTTCCAGGACTTCCTTTTGAGATGCCTGTGTTATTGTTGTTGTTAAGGGCCATTGAGTTGGTTCCAACCCACAGCGACCCTGTATAGGGTTTCCAAAAAGCAGCTGGTGCGCTTGAACCATCAACCTTGTGGGTCAAACCAACTTCGCAGTCCAGTGCATTAGCCCACAGCACCACACCAGGTAGACTCAAATCATTAACCTTTTGGTTAAGAGCTGAGCACATTGTCTGTTTCCACCACCCAGAAACTCTAACCATCATTGTACAGATGAGGAAATACATACACACATACACACAGGCTCATACAAAGGCATCTGTAGTGAAGTAGAAAGAGAATTGGACTAAGAATCAGAGTCAGATGAAAATTCTACTCCTGCAGATGATGAACCATGCATGAATGCATCATTATTCTCCCTGATCCCCCAGCACCCCTTCCTTCTGTTCAGTGGGGATGGCCCCCCACTGTGTTACCTAAAAGATGTCCATCCCTCAGGCATCATGACAGTCATGGAGACAGATGATTAAAATGTGTGTGCCTTCAGCCACAGAAACTGTTTCAGTGTTACTTTTAAAGATCATATTTAAAATAGTTCCTAAGTGCTGTTGTTCTTGGGTGGGTGGAATGGAAGGTGAAGTAGCTCTGATATTCATGTCCCCCATCAGATCCTTTGTGCTTGGAATTGGGGAGTGGGTCAGTCCGATTCTAACCAAGCTAATAGCTTTTGCTAAGTGGTGGTGGGAGGTTAGAGAAAGGTGATCTAGGGAGGCACTGCAGCAGTTTTGCAGAGGAAGCAAGAGGGGCTGTGGAGGGAGAGGGACAAGGAAGACTGAGAGAGACAGAGCCAGCTGCTGCCTCAGTTTCTGTTGTAGGTTTCGGTTCCCTAAAGCTTTCCTGACATGAGATTTGTGAGCTATCTTTGTACCTTTCCAGCAAATTTCATTCTCTTGATTAAGCCAGGTGGAGTGAGTTTTTATTATTTGCAACCAACCAAGCCTGGGCTAAAACAGATGAGGGTCTATTTTCAGATAATTGGACCCAAGAGGCCGTAAGCAAGCAAGGACGCAACCGACATATTCGTGAAAAATGTAAAGAAATTGATATGCTCATTCTCAGAAAGATGTCCTATTTGCTCCGGGAAGAGAGAGCAGTGGTGAGGAAGGGGGGAATCAATGAAAGTCAAGAAACCTCAGTATTTAGCCAGATTTTAGAAAGAGATGAAACCAATGGCCTACTTGTAGTAATATGCAGATTTCTGGAGAGACAAAGATTATGAAAGAGAAAGGGGTGCACGCATATAAGTGAAGGGACTCAACAGTCTGGTTTCCAACTCAAGCAAAGGAGATAATAATGCACAGTGTGGATTTTGAGCCATTTCATCTTCAGGAACTTTCAGTGTTAGTAAGATGTGTCACTGCTCAACCATCTTGTGTCTTGACTCTCTCAGGAGTATGTGGGGTGTGTACGTGTGTGTGGTACGTAAACATGAATGTGGGTTTTATGAGGACTCTAATACCATATGATTCTGTGAATAGTTCAAATAGGCAGCTATACCAATGACACACGTTTTAAAAGATGTTTTTGTTTTATGATTTCTAAATGCAATACTTATAGAAATTGGAAAACACATAAAAGGAGAAAAATAGTCCTGTTTCTATTATCCAAGACATTCACTGTAAATATTTTAATGCACTTCCCTCCATTAAAATATTTCCTTTCTCCTATTCATTTTTACATAGTTGGAATCATGCTGGATATACAGTTTTGTATCCCGCTTTTATCACTTACGTTATTAGATAAACCTGTGTCCTCAATTCTTTACACACTTCATAAATACTTTTAATGGCTCTATAATATTCCATCATGTGTATGTATTATCGCTTACCTAGAATTTTCTCTACATATTGATATTTCCATAGTTTCAAATTTTAATAATTACAAATGATACCACAATCATAAACATATTTTTAAACCCTATGCTAGATGTGCCACCACACGTCTGTCAGTTTGTCACACTGTGGTAGCCTGTGTATTGTTATGATACTGGGAGCTATTCCACCAGTATTTAAATACCAACAGGGTCACCCACGGTGGACAGTTTTCAGCTGAGCTTCCCGATGAACACAGATTAGGAAGAAGGGGACAATGACCACCTCTGAATGCTTAGCCATTGGAAACCTTCTGAATAGCAGCATTAGTGCTGGAAGATGAAAACATTATGAATACCAGCAGAAGAGTATCAGCTATAGTGCCAGAAGATGAGACGCCTCAAAGTAGAGCTGATGACTTGAATGGAGTAAAGCCTTAAGGATGTTATTTGCTATTGGGGTGCAACTCAAAATGAAGAAGAAACAGCTGGAAACATCCATTATTAATCAGAATATGGAGTATACAAAGTATAAATCTAGAAAAATTGGAAGTTGTTAAAAATGAAATGGAATGCATAAAAAAAAAAAGATACCCTCAGCGTTAGTGAGCTAAAGTGGAAGAGTACTGACCATTTTTAATCTGACAATCATATGGTTTACTATGCTGGGAACCAACAATTCCAGAGTAATGACATAGCATTCATCATTAAAAAGAACATTTCAACATCTAGGTAGAAGTACAACACTTTGTGATAGGATAATATCCATATACCTGCATGGAAGACCCAACTTCTGGAGTGGCGCTGTGGATCAGTGCTGGACTGTGAACCATGAGGTTAGCAGTTCAAATCCACCACCTGTTCCTTGGAAACTACATACAACATCGCCATGAGTCAGAACTAACTCAATGGCACTTAACAACAATAACAACATGGAAGACAAGTTAATACAAATATTATTCAGCTTTACACACCAACCACTAAAGCCAGGGATGAGGAAACTAAAGAACTCAAACAACTTACTCAGCATTAAATTGAATAATCATGCAATCAAGATGTATTGATAATGACTGGTGATTGGAATGCGAAGGTTGGAAACACAGAGGAATGGTCAATAGTTGCAAAATATGGTCTTAGTGATAGAAATGATACTGGAGACTTCATGATAGAATTTTGCAAGACTTATTCATTGCAAATACCTTTTTAAAACAACATAAAAGGTGAATGACTATACACATGGACCTCACTAGACAGAATATGCAAAAATCAAATTGAGTATATCTGGGGATGTTGTTGTTGTTGTGAAGTGCCATCGAGTCGGTTCCGACCCATAGCGACCCTGTACAGGGTTTCCAAGGGTGTAAATCTTTACGGGAGTAGAAAGCCTCATCTTTCTCCCGCGGAGCGGCTGGTAGTTTCGAACTGCTGACCTTACGGTTTGCAGCCCGATTCGTAACCACTACGCTACCAGAGCTCATCTGGGGATGAGAAGGTGGAAAAACTCAGTATCATCAGCTGAAACAAAAACTAAGTTCAGGCTGAAGATGAAGAAAAATAAAACAAGTCCACAAGAGCCAAAATATGAACTTGAACATTGTTGTTGTTGTTGTCAGGTGCCATTGAGTCGGAACTGACTCATAGCGACCCCATGCACAGCAGAATGAAACAATGTCTGATCTTGGGCCAACCTCACCACCACTGCCACACTTGAGTCCATCAATGATGCCACCTGGCCAATCCATCTCGTTGGGGGTCTTCCTCTTTTTCTCTGACCCTCCACCCTACCCAGCATGACATTCTTCTCCAGCGATTGTTCCCTCTGGACAATATGTCCAAAGTATGAGAGACGAAGCTTAGCTATCTTGGCCTCCAAGGAGCACTCTGGCTGCACTTCTTCCCAAACAGATCTATTGGTTCTTTTGGCAGCCCATGGCACTTTCAGTATTCTCCTCCCACACCACAACTCAAAGGCATCAATTCTTCTACAATCTTCCTTATTCACTGTCCAGCTTTTGCATCCAAATGAGGTTATTGAAAATACCATGGCTTGGGTCAGGCGCACCTTAGTCCTCAAGCGGACATCTCTGCTTTTCAATACTTTAGAAAGTTCCTGTGCAGCAGATTTGCCCAATACAAATCTGTCATACTGTGGTGGTTTGAGTTGCTGTGATTCTGAGGGCCCTGCCACTGGTATTTTAAATAACCAGCAGGGTCACCCATAGTGGACAGATTTCAGATGAGCTTCCAAACAAAGACAGACTAGGAAGAAAGAGTGACGAACTACTTCCGAACCGCTAGTCACTGAAAACTCTATGAATAGCAGAGAACTTGAACATATCCCACCTGAATTTAGATATCATCTCAAGAACAGATTTGATGCATTAGACATAAATGGCTGAAGGCCATAAGAATTGTGGAATGATATAAAGAACATCATATAGATGAAAGCAAAAGGCAGGAAAGAAAGAAAAGACCAAAATGGATTTCAGAAGAGACTCTGAAACTTGCTCTCCTTTACAGAGATGCTAAAGTAAGTAAAAGAAAAGAAAAAAAAAAAAAAAGCAAAAGAGTTAAATAAAAATTTTCAAAGGGCTTCTCAAGAAGATAAAATAAAGTATTATAATAAAATGTGCAAAGACCTGGATTAGAAAACCATAAGGGAAGAACATTTTCCGTATTTCTCATGTTGAAAGAATTGGAGGGAAAAAAATCAAGCCTCAACTTGAAATATTGAAGGATTATTTGGGAAAAATATTGAATAATGTAGAAAGAATCAAAAGAAAATGGAAAGTATACACAAAGTAATTGTACCAAAAAGAAATGGTTGATGTTCAACCATTTCAAGGGAGAGCATATGACCAAGAACTGATAGTACTGAAACAAGAAGTTTCAGTGGTGAGGTAATTTCAAACTGCTGACCTTAAAGTTAGCAGACCGACTCATAACCACTACACTACCAGAGCCTCTTGTCCTCTTTTATATCAGTTTAAATTTCTGATATAAATATTCCTTCAGCTACACTGAAGGCATTGGCAAGAAAATATCACAGCTCCAGATATTGACAGAATACAAATTGAAATATTTCAACCAACTGATGCAGCACCAGAGATGCTCATTCATCAATGCCAAGAAATTAGGCAAAAAGCTACCTGGCCAACCGATTGGAAGAGATGCATATTTGTGCCCTTCCAAGGAAAGGTGATCCAACAGAATGTGGAAATCACTGAATTATATCATTAATATCACATGCAAATAAAACTTTGCTCAAGATAATTAAAAAACAGTTGCAATAGTACATTGACAGGGAACTGCCAGAAATATGAAATGTAAATTAAAATTTTTAAATGATATCAAAGAAGACAAGGGGCTCTGGTAGTGTAGTGGTTACAAATCGGGCTGCTAACTTCAAGGTCAGCAGTTTGAAATTATCAGCTGTTCCACAGGAGAAAGATGAGGCTTTCTACTCCCATAAAGATATACAGCCTTGGAAACCCTAGGCAGATCATTATGTGTCAGAACCAACTCCATGGGACACCACTACCACCACCACCTTAGAAGAGGACATGGAACTAGGGATATGTCTGCTGACATCAGATGGATCTTGGTTGAAAGCAGAGAATACTTGAAAGATGTTTATGTGTGCTTTATTGACTATGTGAAGACTTTTGACAATGCGGATCATGGCATGCTGTGGACAATATTGCAGAGAATGGGTATTCCAGAACACTTAATTGTGCCCATGAGGAACCTGTACATAGACCATCAGGTAGTCAGAACAGAGCAAAGTGATATGATTTTTTTGAAATTCAGGAAAGGTGTACACCAGAGTTGTATTCTTTCACCATACTTAATATATATGCTGGAAGTCCTGGTGTGGCATTGTGGGTTAATGTGCTAGATTGAAGTAGTTTGAACTGCAAGGTCAGTGGTTCAAGTTCACCAGATGCTCCTTGGAAACCCTATACAGGTTCGCTATGGGTCAGAACTGACTCAACGGCAATTAACAACAACAACAAATATATATGCTGAGCAAATAATCAGAGATGTTGGCTTATATAAGAAGAACATGGCATTAGGATTGTAGGAAGACTAACTATCTGTGATATTCAGATGATATGACCATGAATGCAGGAAGTGAAAAGGACTTAAAATATTTACTGATGAAGATTAGAAAGACAACCACCTTTGGTATGGGTTCCACCTTAATGTAAAGAAAACAAAAATCTTCACCACTGGACCAATAAATAACATCATGATAAATAGAGAAAAGATTGAAGTTGTCAAAGACTTCATTTTTCTCAGATTCACACTCAAAACTTATGGAAGCAGCCATCAAGAAATCAAATGATGCATTGCATTAGGTAAATCTTCTGCACAAGACCTCTTTAAAGTGCTCAAGAGCAAAGATGTCCATTTGAGGACTAAGGTGCCCCTGACCAGAGCCATGGTATTTTCCGTAGCCTCATATGCATGTGAGTTGAACAATGAATAAGGAATATTGTAGAAGTAATGCATTTGAGTTATGGCGTTGGAGAAGAATATCGAAAGTACTATGGACAGCCAGTATAACAAACAAATTTGTGTTGGAAGAAGTGCAACCAGAACGCCCCTTAGAAGCTAGGATGGCAAAACTTCATCTCTCATACGTAGGACATGTTATTAGTAAGGGCCAATCCCTGGAGAAGCACATCATGCTTGGTAAGTAGAGGATCAGTAGAAAAGAGAAGAGCCCTAATGAGATGGACTGGCATAATGGCAGCAGCAATGGGCTCAAGGCTAACAACAATTGTGAGGATGGTGCAGGACCAGACAGTGTTTAGTTCTGTTGTGCATGTGGTCCCTCTGAGTCACAATTGACTAGAAGGCACCTAACAACAACAACAACAATCCTAGAGATATATTTTCAACTGCTTTTACTGATAATGACTTTTCTCAAGTGTTTCATAGATATGTTTACTAGCCCCATGTAAGTGGCAGGTGACATGGTTTGACAATTATCTTTTTAGGATTCATGGGATTCCAAAATGACATTAGGTGGTACAAGCTGTTTGTGATAGGCTGCCAACCTGAAGGCTGTTGCATCGAACTCACTAAGTGGCTTCTAGGAAGAAGGCCTGGGGAATTGCTTTTGGAAAGATTACAGCCAAGAATATTTATGGAGCGGTTTTATTCTGTAACACAGAGTCTCCATGAGGCAAAGTTGATGGACTTTCTGTTTATATATATTTTTTTTTTTGAGGAGGAAGAGAGGATCAAACTTAGGGTTAAGTTTTAATACTAGAGAGATTAATTTCTTCCTGAAGTGAAGATTGCAGTCTTCTGGAACCTCAGATTTTGATCCCCAGATGTTAGCTCAGCTGCACTCTTCCTACATATGCCCACATTCAGATCTACTCTGCACTAGGCCAAGGTGTATTTGACATTGGCTTACTGTCTGCCAAACCCAACTCTTCCTCTGGCCACATAGCTAGACACAGTTCCTCAATTTAATATGATCATGTGAGTCAGTTCTCATCAATAAAAAGTGGATGGAAATGGTGAATGTCACTTCTAGACCTGGCTCATCAAATACCCTGTGGAGTCCACCTTCTCTCTTCCTTGTCTGGCAGCTAGATCCAGTAGAGGACTCAAAGGACTCAAGAGGTGATGGAGACACCAAATGAAAATAACCAGGGCTCTTGAATACCAGAGTACAGACTCCATCTCCAACACCCTCCATCCCATCCAATGAGACCCATCACTGTACAAAGTCACTGGTTTGGCGTTTCTTTGACGTAGCTGTTAATATACAAGCATTGCCTACATGATTGTAAAGAACATATTATCTAGACCCAGAATGCATTATGAGAAGATATTAAGTACAACTCTACGGCAACAATCCTGAAGATTTGATTTATTGTTTGCCTTACACTAAAATTTAACTCCTCCCTTCAAACATCATTCTTAGGTAGGCATTCTCTTTCTCTATTTCTAGCACTGTTTCCTTCTTGCATCTATACAGAACAGTCTATTCTTGTAGTCGTATATAGAAAATGTGGACCATGAAGGACTTGGAAGATGCTATGCATAGAAAGCTCTCAGGGTCTCATATTAAAATGGAATGACTTTGGTCAAGGTCAGTCTCTTCTCTTGGCCTCAGTTTCCCTATGAATAGAACCAGGCAGATATTTTAAATTATATCTAATAATTTGTCTAGGCCCATCACATATTTTTTATTTGAAAAACTACAAGCAACATGAAAACTTAAACTGTAAGGGATTGTAAAAATATTTGAAATTGATACCTGAACTAAAAAATGAGGCATAACAGTCATGAAACAACACAGAATCAAACATGTAAAATAAAAATGTCTAGAGATATACAGAGAATGTTATCAATACAACTGAAGTGAGTTTTTTTTTTTCTTTTAGAATTTGACAGAAAAAGAGATAAAAAATGCATAGAGGATTCAGTTAGTAAAATTATATCAAACCATTTATGACTACATACATCTAAACCCATTGCTGTTGGGTCGATTCTGACTCGTAACAACCCTGGAGGTAGAATAGAACTGCCCCCATAAGATTTCCAAGATTGTAATCCTTGTGGAAGCAGACTGTCACATCTTTCTCTTGTGGAGTGACTGGTAAGTTTGAACTGCTGACCTGATGGGTACCAGCCAAGTACTTAAACAAAGTGCCACAAGTTGTTGTTATTGTTGTTTATTGCGTCAAGTTGGTTCCGACCCATAGCGACCCTGTATAGGGTTTTCCAAAGAGTGGCTGGTGAGCCTGAACCACCGATCTTGTGGTTTGAACCAAGTTTTCAGTCCAGTGCATTAACCCACAGTGCCATACCAGGATGTCATAGAGGCACAAGAACTCCTTTTAAATACATGTTGTTAAGTGCCATCAAGTTGGTCTTGAATCATAGCGACCCTGTATAAGTTTCCTAGAAGCAGCTGGTGGGTTTGCAACACTGACCTTGTGGTTAGCAGTCCAGTGTTTATTCTACAGTGCCACACTAGGACTCCTTTTCATATATACACACATATCATGCAGCACACTTATACACCTAACGAACTTGAAGTCCTATGAATATAGAATGTACACTTTTTCATGATATCTGTGTTGTTGTTGTTAAGTGCCATTGAGTCTGTTCTGACTAATAGTGAACTTATATAGGGTTTCTGAGGAGCAACTGGTGAGTTTGAACCACTGCTTTTGCAGTCTAAACCAACCTTACAGTATAGTGCTTATCTTATAGTGCCACACCAGGACTCCTGTCTGTAGGATACATCTAAAAATGGATCATCATTTGGCTAAAAGGACAATCACAATACATTCTGTTAAAGGAGCTATTTTACAGGTCACATTTTCTAAATATAATCTAATCTACTAAAAATGAAAAACTTAATTCACTTGAAGTTAAACAATTTTAAGCTACATACTAAACCTGCATTAAACAGGAGATCCAAATGGAAATGAAAATCTATCCAGGAACTAATGAAGAAATAAAAAAGAAGAGACTATTTCATGCCAAAACATATGTACGCAGCTAAAGCTATACACAGAGCAAAGTGTTCCAAGCATTTCAAAGTTACAGACTAGAAAAAGAATCTGCCGCTTTGAAATACAAATGCACCATTTTAGTAAAGTAAATAAAGGAGAAGAATGAAGCAAGAGAAAGGTGAGGCCAGCACCCATTAATGGGAAAGGGATTTAATTTATTACAAAAGATTTTATAATATAACTCTAAGCATCACATTTGAAAATCTAGAGTGATGGTTTCCTAGGGGAAAGAAAAAAAAAGATGAAATTCAAACAAGGAAGCGAAACCCTTGGGCATAAAAGACCATGGAAGGAATAGTTTGCCAAAGTTATTTAAACACTTTTTATTACAAATGAGTGAAGTTCTAGATCCTTCTTTTTTCAATTGATATTTTAATATATCCTTTAAAGAATAGGTCATTCTAATGGGATTTAAATTATTTGAGTCCATTTTAAAATACAGAAGACTCTACCATTACTTTCTGTATCAAACTTGTTCTTAATCCCATAAATGATGCAGATAATGAAGGAAAAAAAAAAAAAAAAACTAAGATAAAACCAGAGAAAAATTTTGCATACGAAGACAGATGGAAATTTTAAAAGAATTTTTAAAGAAAAATATTTAATCATTATATTCAAAAGATAAGCTATGACTAAGCAAAGATTATTCCAAGATGGTTTATCATCAGCAAATATATCAAGATAATGCATTCCAACCAGAAATTAATGGGGAAAACCATATGGTGGCATCAGTGGATGCTGTGCTGACATATGTTATTGTGCCACCCAGTCGCTATTCTGGTAACTGAAACCAAAACTTGCCACTCAGGAAGCACCTGCTCCTCTCCATTCAGTGGATGGGGTGGAACACGTCATCTAAGCCTGAGCCAATCAGCACATCACATTCCCTGGCTCCCTCGATTGACTGTTTCAGAAGCAAGTCTGAGGCCCCAGGGAAGCCAGCTAGATGGAATAATTCCAGTGACTCCTGGAAACACTTCCCTCCATACACATTGGGTTGGATATTGTAGCGTTTCGGTGTCCCATAAACTGACCATGGGGGGGGGGGGGGGTGGGGAGAAGTCATTTGGAGTTACCACAGGCAGCTGGCCTCAATTTAACCTTATCCTTTGGTATATAACAGTTAATAGTTCACTTTTTGCTTTGTTTGAAATTATAGTTTTTGGCATGTGTGGCAGAGGAAGTCTTCATTGATAGCTACATGCCAAGATACACTTGATAAAATCCAATTGGCATTCCACAGGAAAATGAACTAAAATAGGGATGTATTGGCACTTCTTAAATATAATAAAACCCACTGCCATCAGGTGGATTCTGATTCACAGCAATCCTACAGGCCAGAATAGAACTGCTCCTTAGGGTTTCTGAGACTGGAAATCTTTACAGGAGCAGACAGCTTCATCGTCCTCTCATGGAGTAGCAGGTGGGTTTGAACTACCAACCTTGTTTTTGATGGTCCAATGCTTAACCCATTGCATCACTGGTGATGGTGGTGGTATGCCATGAAGTTGGTTCCAACTTATAGCAACCCTGTATAGGATTTTTTTTTTAATGTTTTATTGTGAATTATATGATAGTTTACATGGGAGAACTTTAGTTTTACAATCATTCCATTGTATATCATCTCATTGCCATGGTTCCAATTCCCTCCATGCATCATCAACCACCCATAGGGTATATCCCAGAAACCCAATCCCTACACTTCCCCCTCCTCCCCTCAGTTTTCGGCACACAGTCTCTTTCCCTCTCTAGGTCCAAAGTCCCCAGTTGCTTCATCATTCCACGTCATCATCTCTATCTCTATCTAGGCATCTCTGTTTCTCTGGGTAGGATCCCGCTCTCGGCTCTTCTCCGTTGATGGTCCCAGAGGCCTCAGCTCCTATCCTGGAGAATTAATCACTCCCTTCCTTGTTACAAAACTTCCACCTTTGCATTTCCAACCCTCATAGTCCATCCTGATAAGCATTATTCACTACAGTATCATGAGTTACCCATCTATATCTCCTTTCATCAGCTCCGCCCAGACAGATTGAATAGTATCTACTGGAGATTCTGCCTTCCGCCAAGCTCCCTAGCACCAGGTTCCCTCTTGAAAGCTTGTAAGCCAGTCACTTGTTGCCTTTGTAGTCCCCCCTCCCCATTTGAGTATCCAATGTCCAAGCTGCCCTTCTCTGTCCACTCTGTGTGTGGGTGTGGGTGTGAATGTTTCTTGCTGTGAGGATTTGTTCCCTTGTTTGAGTTGCTGCTCCATAGGTATAGGTCAAGTTCATCAGACTGTATCAGCTCACTCTCTTTTTTTTTTCCCCCTCGTCTTTCCTCTCCTGGTTGATCTCCGATCATCCAGTCATCTGGTCCAGGTCACGTAGGTATCATCTGCAAGTGTGGGCACTCCTGTGCATATGTTCTCTCTTCCCGTCAGCCGGTAGCTCCGCTCTCCTCTCGAGTCCTCCGTGGCCACGCCACTGACTCTGGGCCCAAGAGTCCCCAGGCCTCTTCACACTACTTGTCAACCAGGTCCCCAACTGGGTCCACAGAAGTCCACTGAACATTGTAAGGCTTAGCTTGCCACTTCATTGCTGCTTTTACCCCATTTCCCTCATCGGTGATGTGTGTGGTCACCAATCAGAGCGTGCATTTCCATTGAGTCTTAGTCTTGGAAGGGGTTTTGCTTGAGAGGACCTGGCCACTTGCCTTGATGTTTCCTAGGGAAGCGATTTGTTTGTTCTTGTAGTAACAGTCCATCTGCCTCCATTTTTCCTGCAGGTCTTTCTTTCAAGAGCTATCCTTTATTCTTCTAGCTGCTCCAGGCTGGTCTGCTC
>NW_006408541.1:22478667-22479852 GCF_000296735.1 Chrysochloris asiatica | reverse complement strand
ATATGGTCATCTGCTTTTGCTTCTTGGACATGTTTAATGTTTATCTGTGGCCCTAATAATTAATTATGTGTTTTGGTAATTTTTTATGTTTTCTGATTACATCCAGGAAGATGTGATCAGGATGTGGTCTTCCCTTTTCACTTTCCTTATTGTTTAACTCATAGTAACTTTTTTGGGCCTCAGTTGGGCCTGGGCCTCGGTGGCGGGCAGTTTGGGCCTCTGGGGGCCTGGGCATCAGCGACCAGGCTGCAGGAGGATTGGGCCTTGGCCAGGTGGTTTGGGCCTCAGGCTGGTGATTTGGGCCTCGAGTGGGCGGTTTGGGCCTCAGGGGGCCTGGGTATTAGCAGCTGGGCATCGGGCGGCTTGGGCCTCAGCAGGCGGGTTGTTCGTATTGGGCCTCGGGGGCCTGTGCCTCAGGGACCAGGCTGAGGGCGGGTTGGGTCTCAGGGGCACTGGGCCTTGGCGACCGGGCTACATGGCGTGTTGGTACTCCAGGGCCCTGGGCCTCAGCGACCTGGCTACATGGCGGGTTGGGCCTTGGGCGCCCTGGATCTCAGCAATGACCAGGCTGTGGACTGCCTGGGCCGCGAGGCGGCTAGGCTATTTGGGCCATGGTTGGGCCTGGTTCTTTGTAACAGTCTGTGGGCGTGTTGGGCCTCAGGGCAGGGCTTGGCCTCAGTTGGCGGGCCTGTGCCTTGGGCGTTCCTGACCCTCGGTGGCTTGTCTGAAGGCTAGTCTGGGCCGGGGCAGTAGAGGGCTGGGGGTAATGGCTGCAGGGAGGTAGTGTCCGAATTTGATGATGTAAAAAATGCCTCTCTCTGTCTTTCTGTACCGTGGGTACCCCAAATTTCCTGATATCCACGCCGATATCCCTCTCTATTTGTTCCTCTTTGTTAGTTTATGCTTCCTTTTTTCTGGAAATGCAGCCTTCTAAGTGGGGTTGCTCTATCCCTGCATTCCAAGGTCTGCAGGGGGCAGAAGCACTCGCTGCTGCGGGCGCGGAAGCCACATGCAGGCAGGCAAAAGCTCAAAATGCCTGTAATTCCTTAGCAATTTGATCTTTTAAAAAAACAAGTTCAGAATGTTTGAATATAAGATCTTATGTTTGTTCAAAGGCTGTCTGTCTGCTAGACAGAGGTTTCTTATGTGCGATTCCACCCCTTTTCCCCGAGACTGCCCTACCTG
>NW_006408541.1:22470772-22477177 GCF_000296735.1 Chrysochloris asiatica | reverse complement strand
CCTCATCTTTCTCCCGCGGAGCGGCTGGTAGTTTCGAACCACTGACCTTAAGGTTCGCAGCCCGATTCGTAACCACTACGCTACCAGAGCTCCTCCATAATGAAGAATAGAAGAAGATAAAACAAGTAAGAATACATTTGATGGGAATGCTTCTGGACTTAAATGAGAAAACTAACAATGAGCTTTGCTGAAGGACAAAAAATTTGACTTGAAGAAATAGCAATATCATATTTCTGAATGAGAAGGCTCTATTGTTATAAATATGTCAATCCTTCTAAAACCAACACATTAATATAACACAATTCCAATAACAATCTTGATGACTTCAATTAATAAAATTAGCTGCACAATCACTTTAAATTTTATGTGGAATGCTGTAAGTTTAAGAAAACCAGGAAAAGAGAGGACAATGATTTCTCTTTATTAAGTTCATAATAAAGTCACCGTATATAAAATAGCATACTGTTCACTCAGAAATCAATAATTCACAAAAACTGAATAAAAATCTCAGAAAAAGTTCTAATTTGTATGCATAGATAATAAGTGACAATGGTAAAACGTTAATTTAGTGGAACCAAGAAATGTATTTTATCTGATGCAGTTCAGTTAACATGTGAAATGAACTTTTCTTGACAAACTTAAGAGGAAATAAACTATTCTGCTGGCAACAAAATTAGAAAATACATTTAGTAAATCTACAATGTTTATGGAGGAATGAGCTCTCCAACCACTAAGCCCTCTCTTAGAAAGAAAGAAGGACACTGTGTCAAACCCAGCCGGAAACTGTTCCCTCTTAAGATAAAAGTTTACGCTACTTATATATGGGGAATTCTTGTGTAGCTCTGGGGATTAATGTGCTAGGCCACAAAGGCAGGTTGAACCTCAAGGTCAGTGGTTCAAGTTCACCAGCTGCTCCTAGGAAACCCTATATAGGGTTTCTATGGGTCAGAACTGACTCGAAAGCACTTAACAACAACAACAACAACCTATATATAAACAAGTAGAGAGGTACATCTGATAGCAGATCAATTTGTCTGGCAATACAATAATGAAATTGAAAGGATAAGAATATCTAATTGGTGGATAATATTTAACTCTAACTTGTTGTCATCCTGAAATGAAGATATAACATTGCAATAAGAAAGTTGGAACAAAATGAGGACTATTGTCAAACTGAAAGTAGTATCTATGCATACCAAACTACAGTCAGCTCTTGGTATCTGAGGAGGAATTGGTTCCAGGATCCACCACAAATACCCAACTCCAAGAATGCTCAAGTCCCTTATATGAGCTAAAATAGCTTATACACATACTCCTGAAAACAATCTGCCAAACAAAAACCCAGGCCCACTGCCATAGAATTGATTCCAACTCAAAGTGACCCTGTTAGGTTTCTGAGACTGTAAATCTTTGTGGGAGCAGACAGCTTCATCTTTTTCCCTCTTGTGGATTTGAACTGAAATCTTTTGGTTAGCAGCCTAATGACCAATCCACACCAGTACCGGAGGTGTTCATATACATCCTTCCATATACTTTTAATCATCTCTAGGTCACAGATAATAACTAAGTCAACATAATGCTATGCCAACAGTACCTTACAATCTTTCTCCACCTTTGAGGCATTGCTTTGACCACTTAATTTCCTTTTGTTGTTGTTGTTGTTGTTAAGTGCCGTTGAGTCAGTTTCGACCCATAGCAACCCTGTACAGGGTTTCCGAGGGTGTAAATCTTTACGGGAGTAGAAAGACTGATCTTTCTCCCGCAGAGCAGCTGATCGTTTCGAATTGCTGACCTTAAGGTTCGCAGCCCGATTCATAACCACTACGCTACCAGAGCTCCTTTTAGGAGTCTTTTAAAAATGTACATATATATTTGATACATAGTTGATTGCATCTGTGGAGAATTGAAACCAAAGATGCAGACCTCTCAAATATGGAGGGACAACTATAGTACCAATTTCTTGTGTTATAAAAGTAACAATAGGTTGTTGATAGACAAAATATTTTAGAGATGAAGCAGCCTCAAATAATTTGCAGCTAACCCACGATAGCGTAGCAGTTATGAATCAGGCTGTGAACTGCAAGGTCAGCAGTTCAAAACTACCAGCTGCTCCGTGGGAGAAAGATGAGGTTTTCTGCTCCCATAAAGATTTACAGCCTCAGAAACACTGTACAGGGTTGCTATGAGCCGGAACCGACTCCACAGCACTTAACAACAACAACAGCCCATGATAAGAAGATGATATAACTTTGCTTGCTGAAAGCAAAGAAGACTTAAAATTCTTACTGATGAATATCAAGGACCACTGCCTTCAATGTGGGTTGCACTTCAATGAAAAGGAAACAAAAATCCTCACCACTGGACCAATAAAGAACATCATGATAAATGAAGAAAAGATTGAAGCTGTCAAAGACTTCATTTGTCTTGGATCAACTATCAACACTCATGGAAACAGTAGTCAAGAAGTCAAATGACATATTGCATTAGGCAAATTTACTGCCCAAGGTCTCTTTACAGTGTTAAAGAACAAGGATGAGGACTAAGGTGCACCTGACCCAAGCCATGCTATTTTTAATAGCTTCATAGACTTGTGAAAGTTGGACAATGTATAAGGAAGACCGTAGAAGAATTGATGCATTTGAGTTCTGGTATTGGAGAAGAACATTAAAAGTACCATGAACTTCCAGAAAACAAATCTGTGTTGGAAGAAGTACAGCCAGAATGCTCCTTAAAAGCCAGGATGGCAAGTCTTGGTCTCTCAGACTTCGGACATAGTATCAAGAGGGACTAGTCCCTGGAGAAGGACATCATGCTTAGTAAAGTGAAGATCAGTAAAATAGTGGAAGACTCCCAATGAGACTGACTGGCACAGTGCCAGCAGCAATAGGCTCAAGCATACCAACAATTGTGAGGCTAACACAGGTCTAGGCAGACATAGTTCATTCTGTTGTGCATAGGGTTGTTATGAGCCAGAACTGACTTGTTGGCACCTAGCAACAACAATATAATTTGCTTTATTTTCTGATTTGATTTTAAAAAAAGATGCTAGTATAAGATAATACAAACTAGCATTTTACTGGTCCCTCAAAAGTAGGGTTTGGTTTAGCTGGGCTCACGAGCCAAGTCCTGCTGGCCCTCTGTTTCTATAAATAAAAAATTATTACAACCCAGCCATGCGTATCTGTTACATATTATCTAGGGTTGTTTTCAGAGCAGCTACAAAGACTAAAAAACAAACAAAAACCTGCTTAATTCTAAAAATTGTGCTGTCTATATATTTAATAACAAATCAATTAATTTAGAGAGAAACCACAAAAATTCATACACTTGGAAATTTTTTAAAAAGTGAATCAAAATTTGATTCAAAGAAGACATGAAGACCACAGTTAGTTACAGAAATTTTAGAAAAAAAACAAACAAACAACTATTATCCTTTATTTAAAAAATAAGGAAATGATGGAAAAGTTGTATATTTGATAATCTCATTATGTTTAGAAAGTGTGACAGTCAATTACAGAAAATATTTAAACCAAGAAGTTGGAAGAGGGAAAAATACAACATAAAATTCTGAGGTAAGCAAGGAGAATTAATAAATTGAAGACTAACAGAAATGTAGATTGAAAAGTAAATTCAAAGTGCATTTATTGGAAATCAAATGGATAGTAGGATAAGACAATAGCTAATAGAATCAATACAAAAAAAAAAAAAAAAGAATTGATAGAGAAACTGTAATAAGTTCATAGAACAGAATGTTGAATGCCGTCAAGTCAGTTGAGACTCAGAGCCACCCTTTGTAGGGTTTCCAAGGAGCAGATGGTGGGATTGAACCATTGACCCCACAGCACCACACCAGGAGACCATACAACAGAATACTACTCGACAAAAATGAGAACAAAATATTGCTATATACAACAACAAAGACCAATCTTAGAAGCATTATGCTTTATGAGAGAAACCAAATCAATGAGGCAACATCCTGAGGAATTCCACTTAACGTGACATTCTGGAAATGGCAGAATTACAATCACAGAAATAAGAGCAGTGATTGTCAGGGCACGTGAGGAGGAAAGACAGGACTTAATTCAAAGTGGTATGGAGACACTTTCTGGAGTGGCGGACGCCATCCTGCGAATCGTGGACGTCATCCTGCCAAGGAGCAGAACTGCGAGAAGCCTTATGCATGAAAAGTTCATTGTTTAGCAGAGCGGCAATGAATGCCCCCTTGGTTAGCAGAGCTACAAGGGATGACTCATGCAGGGGACCTGTGGTTTCTAGCTTTTCCTTGGATTAATAGCTTATTTCTGATTTTCCTATAAGAAATTTAAGAAATCTTGCATAATCATTAGATATTTTAAACAAACCTCACGTTATAATAGTTGTTGCCTTTCACATTAACATTAACTTTCACACCATATTCAATCTCATGTAGTTATAAAAGTTAAATTTTACATTAACCATAAGTTTTAACATTAGATATAACCACACTAGCTAAAGTTTTAGCAATTCAAGCTTAAAATTGTAAGAAACATTCAGGTGGTTTTAGTCAAGGACATTATTAAGGCTTTTAGAAAGTAGCTTAGGAGACAGTCAAGGGCAGTGAGAGCTTGGGAACAGAGACAAGAGTTTGACTAGAAGTTTTGAGAAATTGTTAGCATGAGAGAATTACTGCTTTATTCTTAACTATGACACTTTAGGATACTTTTATGTTCTTGTTTTTATTGTTTAATCAATTATATGTATGATCAGTTATAGTAAAATTATGTTTTGATTGTAAGCTGTAACTAATGAATCTATAGAATATAATAGTTGTTGGTAAAGTTAGAAATTAAGATGTAGAACTTTGTTTAAAACTAAACTAGACATTTTAGGGAGGATTAGAGAGAAACAGAGTCGCTCACAGAAGGCAGACATTATCACGGTAACTAAGGAGAATAGAGACACAGGAAGGTTTGGTGACCTTGTGTTCCTCTTGTACCATTGATGTAACAATATAATATTTGATTGATTTGTAACTGCTTGTACGTGACTGTTATGAGATCATTGTATATTCTAAAATAAAGAGAGTCAAGGCAGAAGGCAGAAAGCAGCAGGCAGCAGGGAGTCATCAGAGAGAGCCATTACCACCATCTGCCTGAGACTCAAAATGACCCATTGACTCTTTGAGTTTTTATTTTATTTTATTTTATTCACCGACTCCACATCCCCTTATCAAGACTCATCTAATAATTGTGTTGAGGCTAGACCCCGGGTATCTTGTATCTTGATTTTGATGGAGGTTACCTTGTTGTTGTTTGGTGCCATTGAGTTGGTTCTGACTCATAGCTACCCTGTATAGGGATTCCAAGGAGTGGCTGGTGGGTTTCAACCATCAGCATTGTATTTATCTGTCCAGCGCTTTTCTTACAGTACCACACCAGGACTCCTAAGGTTGCCTAGCTGTATATATTTGTCAAAATTCATTAAATTTTCTTTCTAAAATGGGTGAATTTTCTCATATCTAAATTGTTGTTGTTTTTGTTAGGTGCCATCAAGTTAGCTCTGACTCACAGTGACCCAATGTACAACAGAATGAAACACTGTCCAGTTCTACACCATCCTCACAATTGTTGTTAACATTGAACCCTATGTTGCTGTCATTGTGCCAATCCATCTTGTTGGGAATCTTCTTTTTCACGGACATGCCGCTTTACCAAACATGGTGTCCTTTTCCAGAGAGAAGGTTGTTCCTGACATGTCCAAAGTATGAGATGTCATCTGGTTTCTAAGGAGCATTTTGGCTGTAATCGTTTGTTCTAGAAGTCCATGGAACTTTCACTATTCCTCTCCATCACCATAACTCAAATCCATCAATTCTTCTACAGTCTTCCTTACTCATTGTCCTACTTTCACATGCATATGAGGCTAATGAAAATATCATGGCTTGGGTCAGGTGCACCTTAGTTCTCCAAGTGAATATCTTTGCTCTTGAATATTGTAAAAAGGTCTTGTGCAGTAGATTTGCCTAATGCAATGTGTCTTTTGATGTCTTGACTGCTGTTTCCATAAGTGTTGATGGTAGATTCAAGCAAGTGAAGTCTTTGTCATCTTCTGTTGTTTTTTTCTCCACTTCTCATGATGTTATTTATTGGCTCAGTGGTGAGGTATTTTGTTTTTTTTACACTGAGGTGCAATCCATACTGAAGGCTGTGGTCTTTGATCTTCCTCTTAAGTTAATTTAAGGCCTCTTCACTTTCAGCAAGCAAGGCTATCATCTACATACTACAGGTTGTTAATAAATCTTCCTCTAATCCTGTTTCTACATTTTTCAT
This sequence comes from Chrysochloris asiatica, assembly GCF_000296735.1. Lineage (NCBI taxonomy): Eukaryota > Metazoa > Chordata > Mammalia > Afrosoricida > Chrysochloridae > Chrysochloris > Chrysochloris asiatica. The sequence continues at coordinate 22,470,869 of NW_006408541.1, read as the reverse complement.
ATAATCCATCTTCTCAGATCATTTGCTCATAATGCAGATTGAATAAGTATGATGAAAGGATGCAACCCTGGAACACACCTTTCTGGATTTTAAACCA
>NW_006408541.1:22455484-22470672 GCF_000296735.1 Chrysochloris asiatica | reverse complement strand
AGTGTTCTTGAATAACCATTCTGCACAGTAGCTTGTCATGGTCCACACAAATAAAAGCCTTTGTATAGACAATGAAACACAAATAAACATCTTTCTGGCATTCTCTGCTTTCAGCCAAGGTCTAACTGACATCAACAGTGATATTCTTCATTCCATGTCCTCTTGTGAATCTGGCTTGAGTTTCTGGAAGTTCTGTTGAGGTGCTTTTTCAACTACTTTTGAGTTATCTTTACCAACATTTTACTTGCATGTGATAATAATGATATTATTCAATGACTTCCACACTACGTTAGGTCACTTCTCTCTGAAATCGCATATGAATCTCTTCCAATCTATAGGCTAGGTAACTCTCTTCTAAATGTCTGGGCATAGATGAGTGAGTGAATGCAGTCCTTCATCAGTTTGTTGAAAGATTTCATATATGTAAATAATATTTCAGTTAAGCCAGAATTTTAAAAACACACAAAACTATAAGCAAGAGTAAAGAGTTATGGACACAGATGAAAATTCAAATAATATGGCAGAATATTTTTGTTCAGCTCTATCACTAGTCAATTTGAAAATGTAATGAATTTTCAGGAAAGCAGAAACTAACAAATTCAACTAAAAAAAAAAAAGATAGAAAACCTAAATAAACTAACAAATTCAACTAAAAAAATTCAACTAAAAAAAAAAAAAAACTAAGATAGAAAACCTAAATAACCTGTTGTTGTTGAGTGGACTCTCTGAATCTACAGGACAGAGTAAAATTGGTCCATAGGCTTCCCAGGGTATAATCTTTATAGAAGCAGACTGCCACATCTTTCTTCTGAGGAGTGACTGGTGGGTTTGAAACACCGATCTTTTGATTGGCAGCCTAGTGCTTAACTACTGAGCCACCAGGGCTTCTAATAGCCATAATTTAAAAGGGAAAAAAAAATGTGGACGTGACTTATTCACCTCTTCTCCACCTCTCTGGAAATCTAGTTATATAGGGGAATATTTTCAGCTATTTAAGGAACAGAAAATTCCTGCATCAATGAAACAGTACTGGGTCACAGTAAAAACATAAAAGTACGCTGAAGAACTCCTTTTATTAAGTCAAATTAACAACCAAAAGGCAAAGCTTAACTAAGAAAGGCTCAAGAAGTCTCAGCCAAACTTACTAATGAGTATGGGTGAATATGGGTAGGCAAATTCTAAATTAAATATTGTCAACCCATTGTTGTTGTTGTTAAGTTCTGTTGAGTCATTTATGACTCATAGCAGTCCTGTATAGGGTTTCGGAGGAGCTGATGGTGAGCTTGAACTGCCAACCTTGCATTTCAAACCATCCTTGTGGTCCAGTGCATTAACCCACAGCACCATATTAGGACTCTGTCAACCTATTAACTCATTAAATAACTCTACAATGTGATGGAATGAGATTAATTTAAGATCAGCAACATGGTTCAATGTTGCTGTGAAAGGGCCATGGAGTCAATTCTGACTCACAGCGACCCTATAGAAGGTTTTGAAGGAGCAGCTGATGGGTTTGAACCACCAACCTTGTAGTTAGCAGTCCTATGCTGATAGAAATGTATACTCAGCCATTGTCACATTAAAAAAGGAGTGTTGGTAGCATCATGAATTATGAGATGACTACAAGGTGAGCAGTTTGAATCTACCAGTTGCTCCATGTGAGAAAGATAATACTTTCTGTTCCCTTAAAGATTTACAGCCTTGGAAACCCTATACAGGGTCACTATAAGTTGGAACTGACTTGGTGTCACATAACTATCACCACCACCATCATCACATTAAGAGTTCAAAGAGGAAATCATCCAATCATTTCTGATCAGACTGCCTTCCCCCCCACCCCCAACATATCACATGACACACTCCTCACTGCCTTCAGGCCTCCCCTCACAGGGCACCTTCTCTGCCTTGTTTGACATTTTACTTCTTTACAACCCAGCACTGTGTCAACCAGGGAGAAGAAACTGTTTACTGCCTACAGTAGCACCTGGCATATAGTTGTTGCTGTTATTAAATGCCACCGAGTCGGTTCTGACTCATATCTACTCTATACAGGGTTTCTGAGGAGCAGCTGGTGGATTTGAACTATTGACCTTGTAGTTCACAGTCCCATGCTGATCCTACAACCCCACACGCCAGAAGTCCATATAGTTGTTGTTGCATATCATTAGTGCCCTGACACTATGTATTGAAGGTCTGTGAAAAGATACTTAATAATAGATAGCTATCCCTCCTTGAGAAAAGGCTTTATAAAAATGAAAATAAAAGACTGTTTTTTAACATGATCAAAGAGAGGTACTTCATATCCAAATCTTGTTTTATGTTTAATGTTGAAATAATCCAAGCTTTTCCATTAGATTCAGAACAAGATGAGAATGCTTTCTATTCCAGACATAATTACTAGAGCAATTAAGCAAGAGATTGAAATAAAGGTCCGCCTGGTTTATAAAGAAGGGGTAAAGATGTTTCTTATTTTCAAGTCAGCATTGGGAAATTAACTGAAAAACATATTAGGGAAAAAAATAGAAGAATTTACTAAGGTGACTGGGTACAAAATTAATAATAAAAAGGCAGTAGCTTCACAATAGACAACAAACAGAAAATGTAACGGAGATTATGATCCACTAGAAAAATGTATACAAGAAAAACCGTAGCATTAAAGCCATTCACACAAAATCTAGGCACAAGCTTAACCAGAAATGTGAAACATATATGTGAGTATGAAATTCTTTCCAGACTATGAAATTCTACCCAGACATATAATAGATATTACAGAGTCATAACTTACTCTTGGATATGAAATAAAATATTAAAAAGGTATCAGTTCTTCCTTAATTAATCTATAAATTCAATGCAAGTTATTATATGTATCCAACTGGGTTTCTAGTGCAATTTAACAAAATCCTCTACCATTTATCAGGTAGATAAATGTGAAAATACTCAAGAAGATTTTGAAAAAGAGAAGTGGGAAGAAGAAGCTATCAGATATTGGAGATACATTGTACAATTATAGAAATTAAAGCCATATGGTAAGGGACCTTCTAAAACAAAGATACAAGAGACCAAATGAAACAGACACAGATGAAAATACTGAAAACCCTCTTCTATAGCTCCATTTTTCTATCCCTTTTTAAAAAATTTTTAGTTACTATATTATTTTTTTCTGGTTGCTGACTGTGTTAGAGAAGTGGAGCAAGTGCTTGCTAGAAGGGAAATTGAGCAAGGAAAGCAAGCGAGAAAGAGTGACTGATTAACAGCTGGCCAGGTGTGCGACCATCTTGAACACTTTGGTGACCTGGCAAAGCTGATTCACACAGGGAAAGGTGTGATTCCTTCTTTTCCCCACTCTCCCCTGGATGTGGCTAGGTCACACTGTCATCCACCCCCCGGGACAGACCCTGCTCCCAGGGAGTTCAGAGCTGTGTGGGTGTGAGCAGGGGCTGGCTGTGCCATTTTGGTGGCTGAATTCAGGCAGGTCTAGCTCCATACCTACAGAACCCACAGAGCTGTCAGACCAACATTAGTCTAGCAGAAACCCTCATAACCAACTTTCCTGTCCCAGCTGCCTTGTGGTTCTAACAGACACCGAAACCAGCTCCATCTAGGGCCTCCATAAACTACTTCTGGACTGAGTTCCCTGAACATAGATGACATGTAGGTCTATAGGAACTCCTTCAAGGGCCAGGAACTCCCCTGTCACATTCCTCTCATACCCACCTCCTGAGCTGCTTGACTGGCAGGAGTCCCCAGAGTTTTCTTCTCTCCAGATCCAACAGCTACACTGCTTATTTGTTGTTGTGGTTTTCCTTTTGTTGTTTTCCTTTTGTTGTTCTTTTCTTTCTTTCTCTTTCCATCCCCCTGAATTTGACCCTTTCTGTCTCTGCTTTTGTTTTTCCTTCTTTTCTTCTGTTCCTTATTCCTCCTCTTTTTTGCTCCCCCCCTTTTAATCTTTCTTTAAACTATCTCCTTTCCTTCTCTTTTCACCTTCCCTCTCCCTGGTTTTTCTATTTATTATTATTATTATTTAGTCCTTTTATTTTCCTCTTCTATAGCTCCATTTTTCTGTCCCTATTTTCTCTTTTGAGTTATAAATTCTTTTTTTCTGATTTCTGCCTGTGTTTATTTATTTTTCCTCCTTTATTATTTTCTATTTTCCTTGTTGGGTGATTGTTTATTCTGTTTTGTTTTCTGGTGTGTGTGTGTGTGTTTGTGTGTGTGTGTGTGTGTGTAGGGGAATGTTTTCCTCTTTCCCACCTAACAGGAGAACACAGCTATACTCATATAGCTCAGTCATAACTGTGCTCTACAGCTTCACCCACTGGACAAGAGCCAATGCCAACTCCTCTACCACCTGATCAATAATAGCCAACATCCAACAAAGCCAAACCCACCCTAAACTGAGGTACACAAATGGCAAATGGAGAATAGTGCAAACACTTCCATTCTCTAACTTCACTGACAGGGGAAAGTTTGTGAGAGCATGAAAACACTTCAGCATACAATCATCAATTAAATACAAATGTGACAACACCACAATGTCCTGAAGCCAACAGACAATTTTAGCTCACATGAAGAACAGGAGAGAATGACTCAAACAAATGACCAGGATGCAGAGTCAGAAAATGTTTCTGAGGAAGAATAAAGGAAACGGAACTAACTAAAAAAGAATTCAAAAGAAATATATGTAGGGTGCCTTCAAAGGATTGATAGAAAGATCAAGGAAAGCAAGGAGGACACAGAAGAAACTTTAGAATAATTTTGGAAAACACTACAAGAACAAATAGACAAAATAAATGAAAAATTAGACACAATACAAAACCTATGATGAGAAATTCAAAAGATTGATACTAAGATTTCAGAAAGAGACATTACATTGAAAGGGAAAAGGAGTAGATTTGAAGCAATGAAAGCCAAGATTAGTGAGCTTGAAGATGAATCTCTCAATTTTAGTATACTAGAAGAACAATCAGAAAAAAAGAATGAAAAATCTGAGGAAAGCCTAAGAATTTTGTGGTTCCCATGAAGAGGAGTATAGGTGATTAGAAGTCCAGAACAGGAAGAGGCAATAAAAAGCACAGAGAAAACTGTGTAACATTTGTTGGAAGAAAAGTTCCCTAACATGAAAGACGAGCAGATAAGCATACAAGATGCTGAATGAATACCAAACAGGATAGATTCCCCAAAGAAAATCACCATGACATATCATAATCTAACTTTCTAAAGCCAAAGGCAAGGAAAGAATCCTGAAAACAGCTTGGAAAAACAAAAAGCTACCTGCAAAGGAGAACCAATAAGACTAAGCTCTAATTTCTTAGCAGATATCACCTAGGCAGGAAGGCAATGGGATGACATAAGAAACTCTGAAATAAAGAAAAAAAAATTGTAAAACAGAAATTAAAAATGAAAAGAAAGCCAAAAAAAAAAAAGAACTCAGCAGAGAAAATTATGTGGAACAAAGAAACCAGCAGACTACACACAAATACACACACAAATACCGCAAAATGATAGCAATCAATTCATACCTATCAATAATTATAGTGAAATGTAAATGGATGAAATGCATGAGTTAAGAGAGCATTAGCAGAATGGGTAAGAAAACCAGATTCTTCAATATGCTGTCTACAAGAGATATATCTTCCACACAAAAACAGAAATAGACTAAAAAATCAAAGAATGGGAAAAAAAATATGTGAAATTAATGGTAATCAAAAATGAGCAGGAGTGGCAGTTTTAATCTCTGATGAAATAGACTTTAGAGCAAAAACAAGCATAAGAGACGAACAAAGGGATCTTTAGATCAATAACCACAATAAATATCTATGCTTCCAATGAAAGAGCCTCAGAGTATATAGATCAAACTCTCATAGAACTGAAGAAAGAAACAAGCAACTCTACAATAATAGTAAAGGAGCCCTGGCAGCATAGTGAATTATGAGCTGGGCTTCTAACCAGAGGCTCAGTAGTTAGAATCTGCCAATTGCTCTGTGGGAGAAAGATGAAGCTTTCTGCCACCGTAAAGATGTACAGATTCAGGGTTGCTATGAGTTGGAACCAAGTTGGTGGTATACAACTACCACCACCACAATAAAAGTAGGATATTTTAATATACCACTTTTGATGAAGGACATAATGACTAAAATGGAGCTCAATGAAGACACTAAAGAACTAAACACAATCACCCAAGTTGACCTCACAGATATATAAAGAGCACTCAACCTAAAAACAGAACAATACATATTCTTCTCCAGTGCACATGTAACATTCTCCAGAAAAGACCATATGTTAGGCCTCAAAGCAAACCTCAATACATTTTAAAAAACATTAAAAATACTACAAAGCATCTTCTCAGATCACAACGTTATAAAATTAGAAATCACCAAAAGGAAGGTCAAGGAAAAAATTAAATACATGGAAATTGAATAACACTCTGCGTAAAATCTACTGGCTATAGATCAAATAAAAAATAAGTTCTTTAATTAAACAAGAAGAAAACCTTTGGGACACAGCAAAAGCTGTGCTCAGAGGATAATTTATAGCAAAAACCACACATCAAAAAAGAAGAAAGAGCCAAAATAAATAGTTTAATCCAACATTTCTAATAATTAGATAAAGAGCAGCAAAGTAAGCCTACTGCCACCAAAATAAAAGAAATAATAAAGCTTAGAGCAGAAATAAATAAAATAGAAAACAGAAAATAAATAGAATCAATTAAGACAAGAAGTTGGTTATTTGAAAAGATTAAGAAAATTGACAGACCATTGGAAAATCTAGCAAAAGGAAAGAAGGACAAGATGCAAATATCACAAACAAGAACTTATATGGGTGATATCACAACAGAATTACTGGAAATAAAAAGGATAATAACAGATTACTATGAAGACTTGTTCTCCAAAAAAACAGAAAATGTAGAAAAATTGATTTCTAGATCTACCTACACATGATCTACCTTAAGTTACACAGTCTTAAGTAGCAATCTTGAACAAACTTATAACAAGAGAATAAATTGATTGCACTATTTAAAAAAAGGTCCAGACCCCAATGGCTTTACTGGTGAGCTCTATCAGACATTCAGAGAAAAGCTAACATCAATTATACTCAAACTATTCCATAATATAGAAAAGAATGGAAAACTCCCAAATTCAGCAAACATTACTCTGATACCAAAACCAGGCAAAGATATCACTATAGAACAAAACTAGAGACCAATATCTCTTAAAGATGCAAAAATTCTCAACAAAATCCCAGTCAATAGAATCCAACAATACATGTATAAAAAATAGTAACACAACATAATCAAGTAGGATTCATGCCAGGTGTGCAGGTATAGTTAAATACTAAAAAATAATCAATGGAATCCACCACATAATAAAACAAAGAAAAATAATCACATGATCAGATCAGTTTATCTACAAAAAACATTTCACAAAGTGCAATACTCATTCCTGATAAAAAACAAACAAGCAAAAACTCAACAAAAATAGGAATAGAAGGGGAATTCCTCAACATAATTAAGGACATATATACAAAATCAGCAGCCAATATCACCCTCAATTTTGAGAAACTGAAGCCATTCTTCTTGTGAATGGGAACCAGACAAGGAAGCGCTTTATCACCACTCCTATTCAACATTGTGCTGGAAGTCTTAGCCAGAATTATAAGGCAAGAAAGATAACTCAAAAGCATCCAAATTGCCAAAGAAGAAGTACAGCTCTCTCTATTTATGGATGATATAATCCTATACTTACAAAATGATTGGAACTCATTGAAAGATTCAGCAAAGTAGTAGGGTACAAGATCAACAGAAAAAAAATCAGTTGGATTCCTATACACTCATAAAGAGAACTCTGGAAAGAATATCAGGAAAACAATACTATTTACAATAGTCACGCAAAAGATGAAATACTTGGAAAGGAATCTAATCAGAGAAACAAAAGACCCATACAAAGAAAACTACAAAATTTGTAGTAACAAGAGACATACAAAAATGGAAGACTATACCATGCTCATGAATAGGAAGACATAGCATTATGAAAACGTCAACACTACCCAGAGCAATCTATAGACATTATGCAATCTCAGTCCAGATTCCAACATATTCTTTAAAATGATGGGAAAAAACTAATCATTAACTTTATATGAAGGAGCTCTGGTAGCATAGTGGTTACCAATCGGGTCAGCAGTTTGAAGCTACCAGCTGTTTAGCAGGCGAAAGATGAGTCTTTCTGCTCCCATAAAGATTTACAGCCTCGGAAACCTTGTGCAGGGTAGCTATGTGTTGGAATCGACTTCATGGCACACCACCAACATCAACAACAACTTTATATGGAAAGGAAAGAGACTCCGAGTAAGCAAAGTATTATTTTAAAAAGAAGAGCAAAGTAGGAGGCATCTTACTTCCCAATTTCAAAACCTACTACATAGCCACAGTAGTCAAAATAGCCTTATGCTAGTACAACAAAAGGCACACAGATCCATGGAACAGAATTGAGAACCCAGCAGTAAATTCATCTACCTACAGTAAGTTGATCTTTGACCAAGGACCAAAATGCATCAAAAGGGGACAAGATAGTTTCTTCAACAAATGGTGCTGGCAAAATTGGAAATCCATTTGTAGAAAAACAAAACAAGACCCCTCTCTCACACCATACACACATGGAGACACCATGAGTTGCAGTCCAATCAGGTAACATTTTTTTATGTATGTTATGTTGTTCAGTGCCATGGAATTGGTTCTGACTCATAGCAACCCTGTATAGGGTTTCCGAGGCTGTTAATCTTTGTGAGAACAGAAAGCCTCATCTTTCTCCCACAGAGTGACTGGTGTGTTTGTACAGCTCAGCTTGTGGTTCATAGTCCAGTGATTATCCTGCAGAGCCACAGTGTTCCCTTTGTATGTATGCACACAAATTACTTGACTAATGATATTGGGGAAACTAGCTAGCTATTTTACAAACACTGATCACGTGAAACTGACACATATATGAAGATGCTCATATCCACAGTTATTTATAAAGGTTGTTGTTGTTGTTTGTGTGCCAATGAGTCAGTTCTGACCCATAGCGACCCTGTATAGGGTTCCCAAGGAGTGGCTGGTGGGTTTGAACCACCAATCTTGCAATAAAACTGTCCTTGCGGTCTAGTGCACTATCCTCCAGCACCAAGGTAAAGCATTATAAATACATATGACTACAAAATATGATATCTGTTAATATAGTGCACTGCATTCAATCAATATGATAAAAATGAGCAGAGAAAAGTGATATGGGAGGATATTTCTAATATATTGTTAAAAAAGATTAACAGATTATATGGTGAGATGTATATAATATGAACCTACAATGTGTAATTGTGTTAATATATCTAAAGATCTTTTTTTCCCAACCTGATCAAATCCCAGTATTTATTTCTGAAAATCCCCTTCAACACCACCTCATGGAGTTGCCCCCTCCCAGGACCCACTGGTCTTCTATTTGATGCCCCTAAGTCAAATAGAAGAAATTGCTTGCAAGCTGGCCCCATGCATAATTCATGACTGATTCCAGTTGTATCTGCTTTGTCAGCTTTTGATCCACTTATTACAGAGATAACAATGCTATCCATATCAGAAGAACAGTGTCCAACAATAGGGGAATGGGTAAGCAAATTAGAGTCTATCAACTTGATGAAATATTACAGAGTCACTGGATAAGATAATGATAAAGACTAGCAATGTGAAGAAAAAAAGAGATTTTTTTTAACATAAAACTAACAGGAAGAAAGTATGTGAGTTGATTATATCTAAAATATAATAACTATGAAAAATTCTTCTTGGATGTAGGCAAAAACTTACAGGCTTGATTTTCTGGACTATGGGAATGTGAGCATGTTTCCTCTTTCACTTACTGAGAGTCTTAGAAATATTGTTGTAGTGTGTTTCTCCTCTAGTAAAAAAATAAAGAAATAAATAGAAGTTCATGAAAGCTGATAGTATATCCAGAGCTACATAGAAATTGAAGAAAGAACAAGGGTTGCTAACCATCACCAAGCAAAGAGTCGGTCTGGAAGCTCTACCTAACTTGGTCCTAGAGGAGAATTGGGTGCCTTAGATTACAATATGGAATGTTGTATTTTTGAATGAAGCTCACGTTCCTACTGACAAATACCAGGGTATGACACAAACCCCAAACAAGACAACTACATTCCAGGTCTCCCATGTTGTGGTCTTCTTGGATCTTATCCAACCAGCCTTCCCTGCCAATTCTCCCAAATACTCAGTGCTCCTACCTGGACAGGTTCCTCTGTTTTCTGGACATCCTTGTTTTTTCTTTCCTGCACACACTTTTATCACTAATCTTTTTAAATGAACAAACCACCTGGACATTCTTCAAGACTCAGCTTGATTACAGATTCTTCCAAGAAGTCCTTGGGGATTTCCTAGTCAGGCTGACACCTTTGGTGTGCTTCCAGAGGAGAGGCTAGACTTGTTTTCAGACTAGCACACTGAGTTCTAGAGATGTATTTGGTACCCTGTCCCAGGATGCCACATGGAGCTCAGAATCTTGGAGTTGAATGGGATACCCTAATACTGTATCCTCCATGCCTGTCTAGGCCAGAGGCCAGAGTTTCTCAGGGCAGCCAGGACTCCAGGTAAAAGCCTGGGAGATCATTTTATTGAGTATTGAAAGCAAAAATCTGAATGTAGAGGGATAAGGCATGAATGGGAAGGAGGAGAAATTAAGAAAGTCAATCAAGATTAACACTAAATAGAGACAAAATAAAAAGTTGGGAAAAATAATCACAACAAAATGACAAGTCATATCTCTTGTATTTAAAGTGTTTATTTATATTTTCATTCAAATCAGATGAATAATCATACAAAGGGAGAAAAGTGTGGCACATTTATGGATTCTATACACCATTCCTGTAGTTGTCACACAACTGAAACTGAAGTCTGGCAACTGAGCATCTGAACTGTGATAAGGCAGATTGAAATGGGCTACATGTAGAAAAAACACACTTAATTTTGAAGGTATAATATGATCAAAAGAGTACAAAAATATTTCATTATTTTTTATATTGATAATCTGTTAAATGATGCTTGGTGGGGTATTTTGGATTCAATAAATGTGTTAAAGTTAACTTTAATCATATGTATAATCATTTTATATAAAGTTTATATATATATACATATGTATGTGCATACATATGTATATATATATATATACATCTCATATGGCTAGAGAAAAGGAATTCTCATATAACACTGTAGGGTAATAAGCACTAGACTGCTAATTACCAGCTGTTCCTTGGAAAACCTATAGAGGGTTGCTATGAGTCTGAATTGACTTGATGGTGCTTAACAACAACAGAGAAAGAACACGTGACTTACATTATATTTGTATTGGAAGGCACTGGTCTAAATGGACAGAATTAAGAAGCCTAGGAATTTGGCTTAGTTCCATGCTTGTCCCTGGGTGGTGCATATACTTTGAAAGGTTGGCAGTTAGAATCTACCCTGTGACCCCTTGCAAGAAAGGCCTGGTGATTTACTTTGCTAAAGTTACAGATCTACTCTGAAACATCTGGGGTTGGGTTACGGTTAGTTGGAATTGACTCTACTTGCAATGGGTTTGTCTGTCTTTGGTTTGGCTCCATACTAAATGGCGTCAAGCCAACCACATTTCTTCCCCTTAGTTAGATGTCTGCTCCACAGCAAAGAATTAGAAAACAATGGTTCTGAAACAACATGCAAACGGTTAACAGATACACCAGGGAAAATTAACCTAGCCAGCAATCGTTAAGGCTCGGTTTGTAACCGATAAAGGGAGACAAGGGAAGCGTGGCAATCAGTTTGCCCTCAGAATCAATGTCCAAATAGGATCAAAACAGGCAGATGCAAATTACCCAGGCATTGAAGACAGGCTTCCCGTCACCAGGAGCAGAGGGAGGAAAGGCACCAAGTGTGGAAATAGAGAGCTGCAACTCTGTCCCAAACAGGCAGATTATCCAATAAGCAAGGTAAGCATGGGCTCTGAACAGTTTCACATGGGTTTTACTGCATCTTTAATGAGGTGATGAAAAACATGTGAAACTGTTCACTACAGGTGAATAAAGAAGCACAAGGAAGCCCATGCTTACTGGATCCTCTATCCCTGTGAGGGAGTCTAAATTTGAAGAGAGGCTCTGATTCTGTAGGAAAGGGCTATGTGGTTGGGAGAAAGGCAGATGCCAGCCAGACCTAGAAGAAGAATCTTTGATGTGGTGGAAAACTGTAAAGTTGTTCACTACAGATTAGTGAGTAAGCACAAGTAAGCCCATGCTTTCCTCGCTTACTGGGTAACATAATACTGGCCTAAAATACCGAGGAGACTCACGGACCATGGCCTGCAACACACACACCATCCATCGAGGGGCTGTGTTGATTGCAGTACACCTCACATGGGCCTGGTGGACGCCATTGACAATTAATCCATGGGCCTCTGCTAAGGGCACACCAAGCTGCCTCCTGGTTCAATTCATACGTCAGCTGTGCTAAAATCAAGGTTTGTGTACGCTTCGCTCATTGATGTAACCAAGCATTGAGAAGGCACCGAGGCCAGAGTAAAAGGGTGGTAAATATTGAATAAGTAAGTGACGGAACCAATGAATGAGTCTGATGTAGAGAGAGACTGTGATGGTGATGGAAAGTGGCTTTCACTGGGGATACAATGATGTTGAGTCTTTCTGTGTGGGCCCACACCTTCCTGCATGTCCATGTTACAACCACACCATGCAAGTCTATCTTGAGCAGTGTGGAGTACACACAGTCCAGACCATCTGCTCCCCTGGCCTGGTGTATCACCCATTCCAGTTGCACCTGCATGTAATTTACATGACTGCAGGGAGCACAAAGAAAAGAGTGGAGGAGAGCAGTGTATAAGGGCAGGCGTTGAGCAAAATTTTGAGTTAAAAAGGCATCCACGGACTTCCAGTCTCGGTGGCAGCAAAGACAGAATGAGGTAGGACAGACTCCGGGGGGAAGGGACTGAAAACCCAGAGAAACCGCTTTCATGGAACAGCACCAGAGCTCTGGATCTAGCATAAACTGCAGGGCATCAGTTTCCTGCACCAGCCAGTGGAAAAAATCATGGTATAAAGGAAAATACTGCGATTTAGGAATCACTCGAGACACAGGACTCCTTCTGCGGCCACCCCTACCGGGAGGAGTTCAGAAAAAGAGGCTGCAGCCAGACTGGCACAGCGAACGGGCACAAAAAGTGGTGCGGTGACATTTACAAAAGGAGGTGGTGGTGGTGGGGGATTCTACACATTGTTTCCTCCTCTGCCCTGTCATACGTTATTTGCCCAGCTGGCACACCTTCAGGCAGGTGACTGACTGAGCACCGCCCAAAAAAATCCAGCATTGAGTCCACAGTTTTCCCATGGCACAGAGAGAAAGAGTCCTATCAGCTCCAAGGGCAAATTCTTTGGTGGCTGCTTATGACGGCAGCCTCTGGGTTACAGCCCTAAAATTAACTTGTGTGGGACCCTTTACTCTGGCCTATCCAGCAAGAAAAAAGCAAACCTGTCAGGCCTGACAGACAAACCATATGAATATTCTGTAAAACCACAACATAAAAGGATGCAACTACCTCGAGAATTATGCTGTGCACACACAGACACGTAACTGACTTTCAGAGACAAAAATACGGGACAATCTTTCATCCATTAACTTCCAATATCTGTCTGTACACCTCCATGGTGGTGATTAGAGGAGAGGGCTGAACAAGCAAACACCCCCACCCACTCCTGAAGGCTTCTACCATGCACACACACTGCCTGTGGACACATGGACACTGTTTTATTTTTGTTTCAAAGTGGTGGTTTTTGTCTCTGCTTTTATATTGCTTCTGCTTTTGGTCCTTTTGATCACATATTTTTCCTGCAGGTGGGAGCTTTTTCTCCCTACGTTACCCAAGAAGAGATAGCAATCATGGCCATATAGACAAGTTACAAGCAAACCCCATAATATTCTACCACTGAGACAAGAGCCAATAACAGCTGCTAAGCATTACATGTGAAAAGGGAAGTCTATCTCCTGATTATATCCACCAGGAGACACCCAGTAAGCTTAATAACACAGGAACAAACATATATTAAAGCATTAAAAACCCTAATAACGACTGGAAATCAACTAAACAAAAAACAAAAACTCAAAACTTGTCCAAAAACAGAAAAGAGTAACTGAGACAAATAAGCTGGAGACAGACAAAGGCTTCCCAGAAAAGGAAGAGCAGATTTGGATTTGCCTGAGAAAGAATTCAGAAGACTGATAAAGAAACAAATTCAAATGCTCCGAAAAGGGGTGGAGGAAAACAAGGAAGAAGTCAGGAAAGTATTACAAGGGCAATCCAACAAGATCGATATAGCATTGGAAACAATTCAAAACCTGCAAAAAAGAGGTCCAGATGATTAATAATAAAATATCAGAAATGGATAATACACTGAAAGGGGAAAGGAGCAGAACTGAAGAGATGGAAGCCAGAATCAGTGAGCTGGAAGACAAATCTCTCAATACTGCTAAGATAGAAGAGCAAGCAGAAAAAAAGGATAAAAAAAATCTGAAGAGAGTCTAAGATTCATGCTGGATAACATGAAGAGGAACAACTTAAGAATTATTGGTATTCTGGAACAGGAAGAATCAGAGAAGTCCACAGAGGAAAGAGTTGAAGAGCTTTTGGAAGAAAATTTCCCTAACATCTTGAAAGATGAGAAGATAAACATTCAAGAAGCCAAACGTAACCCGGGAAGGATAGATCTCAAAATAAAATCACAAAGACATATAATAATCAAGTTCTCCAAAATCAAAGACACGAGAGAATCCCAAAAGGGTTCAGGGAAAAGGGAAGTATTACTTACAAAGGCAAGCAAATCAGACTAAACTCTGACTTCTCAGAAGAAACCATGCAGGCAAAAAGGCAATGGGGGAGACATATATAAAACCCTAAATGAAAAAATCTGCCAAGAATCGTCTATCCAGCAAAACTGTCAATCAAATACGATGGTACAATCAAAAATTTCCAGGATAAACAGAAGCTAAGAGATTTTGTCAAAGCCAATCCAGTACTTCAAAACATCCTAATGGGGAGAACAAACAAGATGGTGGATCGGGTGGACGTATAGCAGAGAGCTCCGCCAACAACAACACAGAATACCCGACCAAGCAGGCTCAG
>NW_006408541.1:22421186-22448326 GCF_000296735.1 Chrysochloris asiatica | reverse complement strand
AGGGAGGGGAAGCTAGAGCACAGAGTAGGGAATAAGACACAGGATAGCTTGGGTGCTGGGGGAGGGGGGGAACCATGGCAGGGACAATACACAAGAAGGGGGAGGGAATGGAAGGACAAGGCTCATGGGAGAACAGTTAGGCAGGTTTGCATGGGCTAAGTGGGACAGAGGTAAATGATGATGTATACACTACCTTGGAACAACAGGGCTCTGGGATACAGGGATTGAGGCACTGTTTGAAAGGATAAAAGAGGGGAGAAATGTTAAGATGCTTGGCTGTCTTTTGAATCTTGGTTTCCCTTGCCTACCATTATAAAATAGACACTTGGGGTGGGGGGAGTAAGGGATAGCCAGAAACATCACTATAGAAAGCTTGTAAGTCTGTCTTCAGCCTATAATTGATTGGAATATCTTAAAGGAGGCTAGAAGTTGCCCAGTGAAAGAGGCTTCCTGTGGAGCCTTTACATTACATAAGACCATAGGTGGAATCTAGAACCCCATCCAGAACCGTCTGAGGTGGGAAATTTCCATTGGAAAGGACAAATAGACCAGCCTGGAGTGGCTAGAAGAACAGAAGATACTTTGTGAAAGAAAGGCTGGCAGGGAAAATCTGAAACAATAATGGCAGTCTGATTGATTACTACAAGAACAAGTAAGTTGTTCACCCAGGAGCCATCAAGGCAAGTGGTAGGGACACCTCAGAGCAAACTGCCTTCCAAGACTAAGACTCAAAGAGAATACATGAGTAGGTATGTGGTCTCGCTGGTGACCATGTTGGTCACCAATAGGGGGAAGAGGGGGGAAAACAGCAATCAAATTGTGAGCTAAGTCCTACCACATTCAATAGACCCCTGTGAACCCAGGTAGAGACCTGGATGACCATCAGTTTGGCAAGACCTGGGGACCCCTGGGCTCAGAGATGGGGACATGCCACAGAGGACTGGAGCTGAAGCGTCCAGCTGATACAAAGTGAGGGGAGATGCACAAGAACACCCATACTTGCAGATAGTACCCATTCGACCTGGCTTCGATGGCTGGATGATCAGAACACGACTAGAAGAAGAAAGAAGGGGGGGGGGGAGAGCAATTTGATGAGCTTTACCTATACTTATGGATGTAGTAGCTCAAAAGAGGGAAAAAAATCTTTACAGCAAGGATCACTCCCACCCCCTCGGTACACAGGGTTGACAGGGATGGGCAACTTAGACATTGGCTAAGCCAAAATGCGGCGGGGGTGGGGGGGTGCTATAAAGGCAACAAGTGACTGGCTTACAAGCTTTCAAGAGAGAGCCTAATATCAGATGGGTCAGGGGAGGTAGAATCTCCACTGAATGATTTCCAATCTGTTGGGACCATGCTGATGAAAGGAAATGGGGATAAGATTCTTGTGGTACAATAGTGAATTATTGCCATCAGGACTGACTATGAGGGTAGATGTTTTTTGACAAAAGAATGGGAGTGACTGATTATGCAGCCCAAGAGTGGAGGTCCCTGGGACCATCAAGTGAGAGTGGGACCCTACCCAGAGAGGCAGTGATGCCAGGGATGGAGACAGAGATGATGACATGGACAGATGGAGTGGCTGGGGACACTGGACTCAGGGAGGGAGAGGGGCTGTGTACTGATGGTGGTGGGGGGGTGTTGCCTGTGGGGTACACCCTTTTGTTATTTGATGATGCATGGAGGGGACTGTAATCATTGCAATGAAATTAAATATGATAGGATGAATTTAAAAATTATGTTCTCCCATTTAAATGTCACAATAAAAACTTAAAACAAAACCAAAAACCAGTCAAGGTCAAATTTACAAACACAGTAGATTGTCCTTGGGTGCTGGGGGAGAGGCATCCATGGCTTCCTTTAGTTCAGTATATCTCTGGGTTAGGCACTCAGCTCCTCAAAATCCTACAACTACAAGTACCCTAAGACCGCCTCCGCCGCCCGCCCCTACTGCATTCCCTGCACATGATGTGAATGCCGGTTTAGGAATCTTGGAATTCCAGATTGGGATGAAAACTTTCAGGTCTTCCCTGGCTTTCCTTCCACCCCTGTTCTGGGTCCTCCTTCTTCTGAGCCAAGTCCACCTCCTCCAGAGGTTCCTCTTAGGGCAGTGATACCTCGGCTGAGGACACGCAGAAGAGGTAAGTGGGAGGCATGTTGGCAAAGCAAGAATAGCCAGCCGTCTTTCTGCCTCCAAAAGTGGGAA
Organism: Chrysochloris asiatica; assembly: GCF_000296735.1. NCBI lineage: Eukaryota > Metazoa > Chordata > Mammalia > Afrosoricida > Chrysochloridae > Chrysochloris > Chrysochloris asiatica. Next base: position 22,446,120 of record NW_006408541.1, on the reverse strand, counting down.
GGTGGTGTGTGGTGGGTTTCCAGAACAGGAAATGGTTGCATGTCTGTTTTCCTCATGTGGGGTGGACGGTGTGGTTCTGAAGCAAGGATGGGTGTCTGGCCATCCAAATCTGGATGTGGTTGTACAGAATGTTACGTAATTATGCCACTGCCAATGGGGAGACTTTGCCTTAGTCTGTGTGTCCCAGAAGAGATAGTAGCAACTGCAGATGAGTTCAATGCAAGGTGTACGTGAGAGGAAGAAAAAGGTAGTTGTTCTGAGTTACTGTTATTTTTGCTTTGTGGGGCATGCCTCGGAGTTTAATTTTGATGGAAAAAAAAGTGAGTTATGTCATGAAGTGAATCCATTTATCTGTGGCCTAAGTGTGACCAACCCACTTCCTGTCATCCCAAATGGCCGGGTTTTGACTTCTGGAAAGCAGAGCTACTCTCCACTGGGATGCTTTTATGAGCTGTTGTGGGTTACTCTGGTATATTGACTTCCCTGCCCCTTTGCAAATTATTTTTTCTGATTACAAAAAAAATGCATACTTGTTAGAAACAGCAGAAAACACACAGTATTGGGTGGGGTGGGGGGTGGGGGTGGGAACCAAAGACAAAATAATTTGCCTGCCTTCTTCTCCCAGATTAATCATTGTTGTTTTTAGGGGCATTCCCCCTTCCTATTCCCTACTGTGTCTCTTACAATTAGCTGTGGTGTCTGGCATGTTGTTTATGAACTTAGTCACTGAGGTGAACTCCCAGCCCCAGTAGTCTGAACTGCCTTGTATTCATCTGTGCCCAGGGTGCAAAGTGCCCCAATAAATGGACAGTAGATAAGCAAGTGTGGAACCAACCCCTACCTAGTATGTGTCTAGGAGCCCCTAGACCTTACATGTTTGTGGGCATTGTTGGGAATGCTATTTGAGTGGAGCAGGGATTGCTGAGGACAACTGGAACAGCCAACTAGAGTCCTGGAAGTTGGGTGAAACAACACAGAAGGTAATTATTGTGCTTAAGTTAGAGGAATGATTTCACCTTCAGGAATCTTTGCCTTTTGCTGAGCTTGAGTGCCCAGACTTTGTCCTTGGTTCTGTAAGAGCTGGGGTAAAATGAGCTCAGGTGCCTGTCTGTGGTGGACCTAAAACTTCCCTCAATGCTCAGGGTACCTTCTGGACATTAGATATGGATTTCCTGTTGCAGACCATGTAAGACTAGTCAGAGGTTCGAGGCCCTCTAGGGCCGAGTGTAACAAATGAGGCCACTGGCAGTTATTGGCAAATTGCTTTCATATTAATATTCAGGTATATATATTAAATTAATACACTGGAGCCTTTGACAATCCACAGATAAATGTGGTATTTTCCTAAAGCCAAGACTAAAGGTTGCAAGGTTAAGCCTTTCTCCAAAGGATTAACTAAAAATATCTTAGCTACTTCACAGCTCTTTGTTCCATAGACAAAGAACCCATCCTCCCTAATCCTTTTCCAGGTGCAGCCCATTCACCTGGGCGTCTGGAGTCCTCCTGCAGACCTGGCTCAGGAAGCCAAAGCAGCAGGACTCCGCCCAAGCTTTTGTCTTTATCTCTCACCTTCCCCCACCTTAGCTCAGGGGCTATAGATATGTTAATTGGGCCTGAGAAACCAAGTTGCTGGCCTGGGATTCGAACCACAAAGTAGGATGTAAAGTTACCTGAATGTCTGGAAAAGTACTGATGTTAGCTGTACCTTGCCTAAGTCCCTCCCAGCTTGGTGTGAAGCTCCTCCCCTGAATAAAGCAGAGGCCCGGGCCTCCCCAGGTGTGCATTACTGGTTGGAAGGCATGGAGTAAAGATGGCAGTGCATTACTGGTTGGAAGGCATGGAGTAAAGATAGCAGTGCATTACGGGTTGGAAGGCATGCAGTAAAGATGGCAGGGCAGTGAGTTGCTGCCTGCAGAGGCCATGATGCCTGTAGTCCCAAGCCTGCCCACCAGTGATGTATCCACCCTAGTTTGGGGTGCCTCATTGTCTCTCTGTCTCTTTATGTGTATTCTTGATATATATATGAATCACCGTCAGGTATTCTCTCCTCGTGAACTGAACCTCAATGTCGAGGCCGGTCCCCGACAGTTTCCCTCTGGTTCAAAAGAACTTCATGAAACATTGCATCTCTACCCCAGTATGTTCACGGAGAAGTGAAAGTCAGTCCCTGGCCTCTGTCCAGGATCCCTTGAGTTTGATTAAAGCTGTTGATGGTATATTTTCCATGAGGCCACAAATAACTTGTGGATGTGGGTGCAGGTGGGAGGTTTAAGGGCATGCTAGCATGTTGAGGCTGTTCATTTCCTCTGATGGGTTTCAGCCAGGAGAGTGACACAAGCAAACTGGCATTTAAAAAAAGAAATATCTGTGGAGAATGGACTATAGGATGAGAAAGGTGACCCAGAGCATGGTTAGGAGATGATTGGAGCTGGTGGCTGCTAGGAAGAGTAAAGTCAGAAAGGTGGAAAGACTTCAGAACCATGTTTAAGGCAGCACTTGGAAGATTTGCTGAGGGATTTGAGTGTGTGTGTGTGTGTGTGTGTGTGTGCGTGCGCGCGCGCGCAGGGGGGATGCAGGGCAGAGAGCAAAAAGAAGTCAGAGATGAGTCAGTGTCCATGCCAGGTGTTGTCACATCAAGTTCTTGTCCACATTACAACAATCTTGCCAGAGTCATCATTCTGCTCACTCACTGGTGAGGAAGGAGTCTGGGTGGCTGAATGATTAAGCGTGGGAATGCTAACCGAAAGGCTAAAGGTTCAAACACACCAGCAACTCCACTGAGAAGACCTGGTGATCTGCTTCCATGAAAATTACAGTGTAGGAAACTTGATGGGCAAGTTCTGCTTTGTCCTACAGGGTTACTATGGGTTGGAATCAACTCAGTGGTATATAGCAGCAACAGCATACAGAAACAACATACAGCATACAGAAACACATGTGAGGCATTGATCCCAAAAGAATGCCTTACACAACATCAATCAGGGGCTTGTGACAAAGCTAGACAGAGCCTCTATCTCTGTGGTCCAATGTCCCCACCGTTTCCTAATTCAGGCACCCCTCTTTCCTAGTCCTTGGTCCTCACTCTGTGCCCAGACCCCTCTCTGCCCTCTGTCTCTTTCCAGCATCAATAGTCAGATATCTGCTATCTGGTGGGATTGCAACCCTAAATCCAGAGCATTTTCCAGTAGGGATGTTCTTCGGTAACATGATCACAATTCTGGAAACTTAACCTGAAGAAAATCATTTAAAAACAGGAAAAAGGAATTATTGGAAAATGTTCACCAATGCCATAGATATGGTGTTGGTAAGTGCCATCAAGTCGGTTCTGACTCATAGAAAACCTGTATAGCGTCTCAGAGGAGTAGTGGTGAGTTTGAACTGCTAATCTATTTTAATCAACTTTTAGAAAAGACACATACATCATTTTTTTCACATAATCCCTTTGCTTTTTCAGTACAATTTGTCCATTTGTCAACAAGCTTCTGTATTCCCTTATTAAATAGTGTTTTAGGCTGAGGGCAAGCCACAAGGGTCCCACTGTCTTCACTTCCTCATCAGAGGTGAATTTCATTCTGGAAGGGCTGCTTTCAGGGGACCAAACAGGTGAAAGTGTGAAGAATCAAGATCAGGACTATATGGAGGGTGCTTTAGCACCTCAAAACTGAAGTTTTTACAGAGTTACAATAATGTGGGCAGAGGTGTGAAAACATGCACTATCATACAAGACCACAGTGTTCTTAGATAGTAGTCTCTTATGTTTAATCTGAAGTCAAGGCTTCAGCTCTTTAGTGAGCCTCTCACTGTAATGAGCACTGGGGATCGTTAAATCTTTTGCCTGATAGTGTGCCAATACTGGTCCTTGAGAATCCCAGAAAACCATAAGCCTCAATTTTCCAGTTGATGGTTGATTTTTGAACTTTTTCTTAGTTGATAATTGAGGATGTTTTCATTCCATACTCTGCCATTTCCTCTCAGGCTCTAGTGGTGAACCCATGTCTCGTAACCAGTAACGATTTTTTGAAAGAAGCTTCTACTTTCCTTTGAGTATGGATCCGAATTTTGTTTGCAGATGTCCAAGTGCTTTCTACTGATGCCTTTCCTTGAGTTGTTTCAGTACATTTCTGTGTGGATTATGTCATAGGCAAAGACATGACTGATTTGCCACAAAATCCACTGTCACTTTTCTATTTGACATAATCATTTCACATGCATGGTCAATGTTGTCATCAGCCAAGGACATGACGGGCATTTTGATATAACTGGAATATAGATTTTGACTCACCCTCATATATTAGTGTCACAGAGCTGGTTCTGACTCAGAGATCCTATATAGAGTTTCTGAGAAGTGGCTGGTGAATCTGAATCACCAACCTTGTGGTTAACAGTCTTACTGCTTATCCTACAGTACTACCCACATATATGATACTGTTATGTGCCATCCAGTTGGTTCCAACTCATAGCAGCCCTGTATAGGGTCTCCAAGGAGCAGCTGGGGGATTTCAACCACCTACCTTATTGTTCAAACTGACCTTGCGGCCCAGTCCTTGTCCTAAAGTGCCACACCAGGACTCCCATCATATATATGGTAGAGGAATAATAAAGGCCCTGGGAATGTCACATATAAATAAACCACAGTCAGACCATTTGATAAAACATTATACAGCCATTAAAATGCTAATAATCCCATAACTATGATGTAATTTTTTTTAAGTTTAACTACTTCATTGATTTTTATTACTGAAGAATTCACTGTATGAATATTCCACAGCTTTTTCCCTCTGTCATGCTTACTTTGGTTTTTGTCATTGTACCCTGACTTTTGTCTTTATAAACAAAGTCACAAGACAGATGTTTCAGTTCCAGACAACACACGCAGACAACAACATTCAAAGGCCATTGTTTCTTGAGTTTCTGAGAAATATTTCCAGAAGGCCCTGCAAAGAGCATCTCCTCATGTCTTATAGGTCAGAATCACGTTATATAACTATGATGTAATTTTAAGTTAGACAAAATGACTTTCTTTCAGCTGTATAGGATTTTTATATGCATATAGACAAGGACTAGAAGGAAACATGGAAACAAAATGTAAGATACTAAGTAGGCAGGATTGCTTTATTTCTGTCACTATGACTATTTTTCATAAGCCAATAACTTTTTAAAACAATTTTAAAAGTTTGTGCTAAGCTTCAGCTTCAAAAGCCCCCTATAGGTCTCTATTCACTTGGCATCTGCTGAGCTAACAAACTGTTACCGAGACACAGAAGGGACCAATCTCCAAGTGTTTGTTTGCCCCTGAAAACATTCCTGTTGCTGCTGTATCAGTGACTTTGGACATTCACGCTTTCCCAAGCCTCAATAAAGAAAACCTTGCTTTGCTCAGCTGGAATCCAATGTCACAGGTGCACTTTGCTATGTGCAAACAAACACTCTCAATTTAATGATAGCAACACATACAGAAAGTCAGAATCTCCACCATCAAGGCTAAACAAAAGGTGTTGTCACCCAAGGACTCCTATGGGTCAGGGTATGTTTCCCAACAACGGATTCCTGAACCTTGGGCAGAAAGCATCAGGACTGGTAATTGACAACGGCTCCCACCTCCCTCTCTGGCTTGAACTGTGTGATGTTGACCTGAAGAGATTTGCAGGGTGGTGGAGGGGGGATTAATACTGTCTTGGAAGCTTCAAACAACAAGCAAGATGACCTGTTTAGGGCCTAATTTAGGCATAATTTTCTCATTTACACATACCTCTGAAGTTCTGGCATGATTAACTTGTGTCATGGGAAGTTGGTGTCCTTGGGGAAACATGTGGCAGCCATCACACCACATCAAGAGCAGTTCAATGACAGCCAATTGCAATGCTCTTGGGCATCACAAAATAGACTTTATCATTACAGCCATGGATGTGGTTATGTCTCAGGTAAGGACACAGATTCAGAGCTGTGCTCGGCAACATCTGTCTTCCCAAGACAAGAATGCAGGAGGGAATCCTGGAGGATGTCAAGACATTACATTGGAGGTGACCCTACTCCGATTCCTAAATTAGAGAGGTGTAGGTCTCTCATAGGTATGTCAAAGAAAGTGAGTTTAGGTAAATAGACAAAGACTCAGAGAGAATCTGGAAAAGAAAATGTGAGGTATACTCTCTTCCATCTTTCCTTAACATGAAGTAACTGACTGTTCCAACCAAAATAGGCCAGTTCATGAGGGAAAAGAAAAGCCAAGGAAATTCAGGCATGTGTACCATATCCATCATGCATTCTCCTATGTGTGCAAGGCACTGTTGTAGGGGTTGGGGATATACTGGTGGGAAAGACCCAGTCCTGAGCATCTAGGCACACACGCATGCATGCATGCATGCAAATTGAGTATGTTGACAAACATACTCAAGAATATTGTGAGGGGATGTCTAAACAAGTTTGAGGAGGTTAGAGAAAGTCATGCTGAAATATGAAGATTGAGGTAACATGAGCAGGCAAAGCGGAAGTGGGTAAGAGAAGTAGGCTCAAAGGCAAAGTACCAACATGCTCGAAGGTGCCCAGGTGACGAGCAGTTGGACAAAGAGATGGTTGTAGGGGGTATTCAGTAGGGAGGCGACAGAGACTCTGGGGGCTAGGGAGCATCCTGTGCTGCTGAGAGGCTGTCCATGTTTGTTGAGCTGAATTTGATAGTTGACTCTGGTGCTCATATGAAAGGCAGATCTTGGGGACCAATGCCCCAAAGCAGGAAGATCCAGCAGATGATGGAGGCTTCAGTCCTGAAGAACCTGAGCCCCCAACCCAAGGACAAGACAAAGAGGAAGTAGCAATCCAGGATAATTTCCCACCATGGCTTCAAGTCCAACTGCACTGCATGGCTCCATTTCTAAATTCATTCTGGCCTCACCCTTGATGTTTCTGCGTCAGTAACTTTAGGCGGAGGGGGGAACCTCACGTTTGTAAACCTCCCAGGAATTTGAAAGTTCAGCCATGTTTCCAAGTTACTGGTTTGGAATCTAAAATTGTCCACCCCCTTTCTTTCCTTTTCTGTAATTCTCCCTATACATGCACACATGGCAAGAATTTAGTTAAGTTTCAAAAGCAATAGGGAAACTGGGGTACAAAGACAATGGAGAAGACTTACTTTCTTAATGTTTCTAAAACTTAAACACATGTAAAACCCTGGGATAAACCTGTGTTCGTCCCATACCTCATATCTCATAGCCTCCTGTTTGAGAAACACTGCCCTGAATGTCCTCAAGTATCACTCAAGACCACAAATGTCATTAATATAGAAATGTACCACATCATGACCTGCTGAGGTGGTTCACAGGGAACCCTGCCCAGTATGACAATGCTCTGCATAGGTACAAAAGAATTGTTTTAAAAGATTTAGAACAGGAACATTTTTTTATATCCAGTATTGAGAAATAGTATCCCAATTTGCCTTGCACAATTCTTTTCTCTGATGTCTGAAATCTACATGGTGCACATGTGAATCAGAAATTTGTGTCCATATCCTCCCCAAACCATTAGGTCAGATAGACCATTCAACTGCATGGAAGAGGATGCACGAAACCGGAAAGTACCGCTATTCAGCCACAGAAATATTCGGGTTAAATGTGCTGCGCCAGTGGAATCATGATGAACACTACCCGTCAAGGAGTTCACAGTTCTAGTTGGAGTGGCAGATGTTGGCTAAGAGAGGGAAATAAGAGCCCAAGGTTTTTAGGCCAAGGTGGGCTCCGAACTTTAGCCTGTTTGCTATAAAGCTGGTCCTTAAACCTCCATCTGTAAGCTTATAGTCATCAGGGTGATCATGATAGGAAAGTGGGAGCAAGTCCACGATCATTTATTGAGTACCTTTGACAAAGACACTAGCTACCTGGTAGAAATCCAGTTTCCAATGACCAGCTGTGGGATCTGGGACAAGTCACTTCACCTCTCTTAGACTCACTATTAAATGGGGAGGACACTTATCTTGAAGTGTTGCAAGGGTGGAGATAAAATGTCACATGGTCAGCAAGCTGACTGGAAGGTACATGGAAAATAACAGTGTTTTCTCTTGGGGTCCCCACAGAAAACAGTAATTCAAGGAAAGTTTAATAAAGGTATGGAGTAGGGAGCAGCTCCTACAACCTGGGGATTTAGCGGGAAGATTAAAAAAGGAGAAGATTCTAGGGAGGCTCGCAATGGGACGAGATTTTCATGGAAGGGCTTGTTGGGTCAAGCTAATGAGGAGTTTAGATTTTATCCTGAGAACTAAGGGGATCTGTGACTGTATTTTACATAGCAGAGTCATCAAATTAGTGTTTCAGTAAAATGACTTTGGTCACCTCAGGGAAAAAAGTATTAGTGGCTGAAAGACTCATATGTGGATAAGTAATAATAATAATATTGGCTACAGGATCATAGAAATCTTCATTAAACAAAAATAAACAAAATAGGAAGCTCTTGTTTCTCAACATCTCCTCCATCTAGGTCAATAAACTTCTGAAGTCAGTGTTTCCATCTCTCTAACCCTTCCCTAAAGAATTCTGCAAGGTTTCTGAACAAAGTGCTCATTGGACGGCACTTGCAACCCACAACATGAGCAAGTGCATGGCCGTGAGGAAATCTGTACCTCTCAACTTCCCTGGCATTTTTCTTATCAATGCAGCTTTCCGTTTTCTTAAAACTTCTTCCTAATAAGCCCCCATGATCATTCAGTGTTCTTTGAGGAAATCTATTAAGATAACCCCTTTGGTGCCCCCCACCCCAAGTCACCATAACTCACCTCTCTACCCTGAATTTGACTGGCCCTTCACACGCCCTCAGAAGCTACAGTTCAGACTTGACCTTTTCTGAAGACATCCTACAGAGACTAACACAGTACATTACTGAGAGAACATGTCTGCAGCCACCCATGGATGGAACACAGAGACGTGTTTAAACACATTTTGTTTGCAACAAAACTGCCCATGGTGAACCAGGACGCTTGTTGCAGTACTATCAGATTTACCCTCATAAATTGATACTGCCAGGCTGTCGATGAAAATAAAACTCTGACCCACAACCTGCAGCAACCAACCAGCCCAGAAAGCCAAACCACAACCTCTGTAGCAATCAGACTAAATGGCTAGGGCTTTATCAATACCTACTCACAGCTTCCTTACTTTTTGCCCTTGCTTGTAACTTGGCACTAACCAGAGAAGGTCAAATATGTTCTCCTAATCAATCACAAGGGAGCATTGGTAATACAGTGGTTAAGCACTCAGCTGCTAACCAAAAGGTTGTCAGCTCAAATCTACCAGCTGCTTCATGGGAGAAAGACATGGTCATCTACATTCCTAATGATTACAGCCTGGGGAACTCCATGGGATAATTACGCTCTGTCCTCCAGGGTCACTCTCAGTTGTTGCTGCTAACTCAAGGTCAATGGCTTGACTTTTTTTTTTTTTTTTTAAACTAATCACATAGGATGTCTGCTTCTAGTACCCACAAACAGCTTCCCCAGGCCAATAGACTCTAATCAGGGTATATTATACCTGAAACTTACCTTTTCTTCACTATAACATTTTTCTGCTCCCCTGTCTTTCTTGAGTGTCTGTCTTACTTGTGACAGAAAATCAGTTGCTGCCAAGCAGACTCTGACTCATGACTCAGCTAGAACTGTGTCTATCTCAGACAGAATTGTGCTTCCAGGGGTCTCCAATGGCTGTGATCTTTTGGAAACAGATCGCCAGGATTTTCTTCTGAGATGTTTCCAGGTGAATTTGAATTGCCCAACATTTAGTGGGTAGCTGAGTGCTTAACCATTTGTTCCATTCAAATAGGCTCTGCCTGTTCTCATGGAGGTGGTCTTTGTTACCACATTGCTCTGAGCCTGGCCTGTGAAAAAAGACACCTAGGAATCCCACTGCAGGGCAGGAAGTCCTAGGGATAGTGCCGGAATGGTGTAAGAGGATTGAGATTCTAAACTGAGGCTCCCAGCACAGGTTCAAAAACAATGAGCTTTTGGTTAGAAAATAGCATAGTGTCGTATTTGTCTGTCTAATGTGCACAGTGGTCATCTGATATACAAGACAGGTGCAGACTCAGCAGATCTGGGGAGGACCCAAGATGGCCGCCTTGGCAACAACTCCCTTGGCAACAATGGCTGGTGCTGTTCGTCTGAGTACCACACTTTGAGTATTAAGGGCTTAGAGTATAATTCTCAAATGTGAGTGCGCATTATAGTCACATGGAGAGTTTGTTTATATTCTAGGCCCAATCTGGAAACTTTCTAAATTCATGGGTCTTGGGTTGTTGTTGTTGTTTTTAAGTGCCATCGAGTCAGTTCTGACCCATAGCAACCCAGTTCCCATAATCTTTACGGGAGCAGAAAGCCTCATCTTTCTCCCACGGAGCAGCTGGTAGTTTCAAACTGCTGCTGACCTTGAGGTTCACAGCCTGATTAGTAACCACTACGCTGGGTCTTGGGTAGAAGAGTTCAAATAAGCTCCCAGGTGACGCTGATACTATTGGTTCAGAGACTACACTTTGAGGGATAAGCCTCTAGAAGCTGTTTCAACCTTGACAAAGGAGCAAAGTGAGTCCATGGAAGGGCACGGCTGTCCCTGTATCAGAGTAAGATGGTGGCAGAACTTATAGAAGCCTGGCTTTGAATTCAGAGTTATCACAAGGGCTTCTAGGACCCTGTGGAGGCTTGTTGAAGGCCTTACACACTATTTGCTACTGAAGGTGGAAGGGAGGGCATGAACAAGGAGTTGATGAAGCAAGAGCATTTCCAGCATCCCCGTGTTTGTAGAGTGCAAACGGATCTGCCAATGTGTGTGATGAGCTCTTCACACATCAGCCTGCTCTTGAGGGTATCATGAAAGCTGACATCAATCTCTGGTGGGCTGCCAAAGACTTGCTTCCCAGATGCAGTGATTGGCATAAAATCTCAACACAAGACTAACAACACACACTGACACTGGTATAATCCATTTGAAGAGCAATTTGGCAATATGTATCAAGAGTTACGAAAATGTTCCTTTCCTTCAACCCTGAAATTGCACATGAAGTAAAATAACTAACAGAAATCTACCAGACAGGAGGCAAGGATGGCTATAAGGTGGTTACGGCTGTGTCTTCCATCCCTACAATGCTCCTGATTCATATAGGCTTTTCCTGAACACATCTTGATTTCAGCAAATAACATAGCTAAATATCAGAGGTTGATGCACCCAAAAGTTCCCCATCCAGACAATGTTAGAATTAGGATTTGATTCCAGGCCTATCTATTCTAAAGGCCATATTCTTCCCACCATGACACACCACCACTATATACTTAAGGTCCATCACAATGTTATTAGAAACAATGGAAACACAATAGAAGCATGATTAAGTAAATTAGGGTATCTGTCCTCCATGGACAATTAATGCACTCATTAAAAGACATTAGCCGTTTCCCTGGTGCTATAAAGTCATTAAGATTGTGCTAAAATGCTTAATGAAAAATGATGATGGCCAATTTGATGTAATCCCAGTTATGTAGAAGGTATGTGCGTATTAATGAAGGTAATATCTAAAGCAACATCATTGTCATGCTAGAGGAAGGGAACACAGGGGATTTTCCCCCCCTCTGGTACCCAAACTTTCTGTTATGTTGTTAAAAAACTTACTGGGAAAGGCTACCCATACAGAAAAGGGCAGACACACAGACACATATTTATGGAGAATGCACAAGACTTCTCCACACTAAGTCCTTCAAGGCACTTCCAAGGAAAGTCTTGAAACAAACACATGACATGCTACTGTCTTCTGTTAGCTCTGCCTTTCAGGCATAAATTCTCTCCAGACAACTTATTCTTGTGTAGACTTTCTCACCTCTTGTGTCTTCCTCAGGACGGTGTCTGCAGCGCTGACCTCTTTTTCAAGAAGAAGTCCAGGTAAGCAACAAGATAACTGCTTGCCAGAACTTCAGGGAGGGTGGGGAAGGGCATGAGGGCTGTGATGTATCCCAACTGACAACATGGCTTATGCTGAGCATGTAGGGTTAGTCTCCTGGGCCAAGGCTCACGGGACCAGTTTCTGAGCATGCCGGGGAGAACCTAAGTGTGTCTTGTTAGGAAGATGACAGTGTGGCCAAGACAATTCTCAGCTCCCACTTTCTCCAGACCCTCCTAACAGAATCTTCATAGACTCTCCTGAAAGGTCAAGTTCTACCTAGGGCCCAAGCACAGCAAGAGCTTCAGCTAGAATAGAAAAAGCAACCACCTCTGTTTCAAACAGCCTTTCCTGGGCCTGGATATGTCCATGTGTATAGGGAAGTTTCTCCATGGTATTCCCCCTTACTGAGAGGTTGGCTGAACCAGGTGTCCTTCCATAGCATTTGACATATTCTCTGTGCCTTCATACACTGAGCCTGCTGTCTGCTTGAACCTTTTGCACCTCCCGCCCTTAGACTATCAAGCATAAGGCTGAGTTCCTGCTATGTGATGGGAACAACTCAGATTGCCATGTCTTGTCCTTGATTTAGTCCACAGACAACTGAACAACTAGCTTCTCAGTAGAGGATAGATAGACTGTCTAGGGCTTTTCCTCTTACACCAGCTGCATCATCTTCTCATTGGCTCAGAATGTCAAAGTTCCTACAGGTGCCATAACAGAGTCCATTAAAATTATAATCATTGTGAAAGTTACTGGGCTGAAATATGCTCAGGGAACAAAAGAAAAAAATAATTCCAGAAATTTCAGGAAAGACAGGTTCTATAGAACAACAGATGGAAGCATGCATCTCCACCCATCCCCTATTGGAGTCTTGAGAAGAGGCCAGGGATGGTGGACAGGCTTCATCTTGAGTGTGAATCCCATTCAATTGGACACGACCACCTAGAGTGCTCTGATGAGATGGATTCTGAGGCCATGTCAGAGTTCAATGGAAAGTCACACTATTATTGATGTCATCATGGGAACGGCATTAGGGAGGAATAGAACATATTTGCCCATAGTCACCTTGGGTTTTTTGTTGTTGTTGTTTTTAAAAGGAAATAAGTAACACTCAAGTATTACAACAAGGAGGAAATATTTCCCCTGTTTTTAACCTCACGTTTATAGATTTCCACCCACAAGTTTACATACTGTTCTATTCCTCTTTCTTAGATCCATTTCTATTGAACAAAGAGCTATTGCTTCGAGCACAGTTCTCTAATCAGTGGAAGACATGTGAATGTCTCTGCTTTCTGCTGACAAACCTATTGGGAGGGAAAGAGGAATCAAGAGTCCAGACATTGCTGACGAGCTGTTTAAAGAGATCCAGGTTACTCTTCATCATACTTCAAAAATCCTGTCCTACAGTCTAGCAATATTATCATGTCCCCAAATAGAGTGATTAGAAAGTAAAACATCCATGACCTTTGTGCTCAAGAGAACTGAAACCCATTAACCAGGATAGTTAGTGGATTACACAGAAACAGGCAAATGCTGGACATAGTTGTAAGTCAAACTTTTGCAATGTGATTATAACCACATAAAAGATGTTACCACTGGACAAAGACTAAGGGCAAAGAAAAATCCATATGAAAATGTTTAGGGTGTAATCGAAGGCGAATAGAGGTTGCTTTTGATTCTTTATCTTCCAAACATCACTCTCTATTGTTATGTACTTTTACCAAAAAGGAACTCATTTAAAGATGAAACCATCATTAGGAAGTCAGTGTTTAAATATTTATTATAGCTATTGTCTTTAGCAGTTTAAATGTGGACTCTAATTTGGTTTAATCAAAAATTTATTGAGCACCTATTTTGTGTCAGAGTACTGTTCTAGGCACATGGGGTATTGAACAAAGCTCACCTTGTAAAATTTACATTGTAGCAGTTGAGTTTTGTGAGCTAAGCATCAATTCATGGGTTATTGGAACCTCAGTATATGTATACGCAGAACAATGACATCAACCATTCCTCCCACTACGCTTTCTAGTTCTCATCTGGATCTGATAGTTCATTGCACTGGCCATGCAGAAGTCGGCCACCACACTCATAGTTCAAGGGCTTGTAAGGGTGTTAGCAGAGTCCGGATCAGGGTGGGAGATGCTCAGGGCACAATTCTTTCAGTCAGGATCGTCTCTTCCCAGTCATGACTACAGGAAGGCCTCTTTCTCACCTGTGGTCTTCGCTCTGCTCCAGAAATGGCACAAAGCTCTTTGAGGGCTGCTGATAAATGTCCAACGATATTCCAATGTAAGCCTCAGCCAGATCAGGAAAGCTAGCTCCCCCAATGAAGTGCCTAGAGGTACCCCATGCCATGAGTCTTCTGCCTGAAGGCACTTGGCTTTACTTGCTCTACGGGCCAAGAAGTCCATGACTCTGTTTTGTGCTCTGGCTCTTGGTTCTGATTCTGCTGCTGCTGTTCCTCTGATCATCACAGCTCTGTCTCTTGAGTTGAAAGACTCAAGTGCTCCCCTCCTGACTCTTTTTTCTTGTTGGATCTGAGATTCCCCCCTGAAGTTTCTGAGATGGCTTATTTTATACCCATGTTAGAGGTGAATTTTTTCACAATTAACCCTGTTAGCAGTCATGCACAATTGATTCATAGAACCCATCGGCAACCTTCCCCACTTCTCTTGCCCAGGCCTTTCAGGAAAAAGGTAGTTTGGTGGAAGTTTGCAATCTAGTGTGGAGCAAGTTGGCATTCTGGTGTGGTGATGTCAGATAAGCATCAAGCTGCCAACCACTGGTCAATGATTCAAAATCATTAGCTACTCCTTGGAAACCCTATACAGGATCTCTATGAGTTGGAACAGACTCGTCAGTACTTAACAACAGTGATGAAAAAAAAGACATCAAATAATTCACTATACTCCAATATAGGATTTTGGACTTTATATTCTGATTTGTGGTGCTATAGGATAAGCACTGGACTGCTAACCATAGGTGCATGGTTCACTAGCCACTCCTTGGATACCCTAAACATGGTTGCTCTAAATCTGAACTGACTCAACAGCACATAACATCAATTCTCCTCTGGATTAACCAGTGCTGAGAGTTACTGCTGAATACTGTACCTCGGCTATCAAAGGGAGCCGCTCAAAATCATTGTTTAGGTGCCATTGAGTCTGATCCAACTCATAACAACCACGACTATAAATCTTTGTTGTTAAGTACTGTCAAGTCAATTCCAACTCATAGCCACTTTGAACAGGGTTTCCAAGGAGCAGCTGGTGGGTTTGAACCACTGGCCTTATGATTCACAGCCCAGTGCTTTCCCTAAGTGCCACACTCCTACACAGCAGTTGTTAGTAGTCCAGTGCTTATTCTACAATGCCACCTGTGCTCCTTTCAAAATCATTAAGCATTCAAAACTCATTAGTGTACCACTGTGCTTCTGGACCTGTATAAGGGGCAGGATTCTTCCATAGTGACAAACAGGAATTGCTTCAAAAAGTTCATGGAAAAAATCCTTTATCTTTCAATTCCATTTTTTCCACAAACTACTTGAAAGTCCTTCATATATCTCGACCTTATCTTCATAATGTTAACAGTATAGGGATGCAAAGTTATAATCAAATACATCAGAATTACAAACTGGGGTGTCTGTTCAGGACCTGGCACCAGAGTTAGGGTGGGTCTTTCTGGGGAGGTAGCTTGTAGGCTGATCCCGGTGGTCTGAGAGTTAGTCAGCTCTGGAAGTGCAGGAGGGAGCGCTTTCTGGTAACTGCCAATCCCATGTGCAGTGAACCTGAGCCTGGAGGTGGAGGGAGCTGGAGTGCTGGAGGGCATGGAGGAAGGCCAATGAGACTGGAGAGAAAAAGACACACAGGTTGGCTGATGCCAGGATCCTTTAGACTGACTTGGGAGTTTATTTGTAAACTGAAATGCACTAGGAAACTGTTGGTGGGTGTTGAGGTGACTGAGATTCAGTGACAAGCAAGCGGGACAGAAACCCAGTGCTGAGGACTGAGAGTGATGTGGTATGTCTGAGCAGAAAGCGGCTTCAGAAGAAATGTTGAGAGCCACTGGGTCAGTTCTGACTCATAGTGACCCTGTATGGGTTTTCAAGGAGCAGCTGGTAGGTTTGAACCACCAACTTTGTGATTAGCAATCTAGTGCTTATCCTACAGTGACATACCAGGTCTCCAATGGTCTCAGGTAACAGCTGTAAAAAAGAAATGGACTCCCCTAAGGGACCAGTCGCTGGAGAAGTATATCATGTTTGGTGAGGTGGAGGGTCAGAAAAAAAGAGGAAGACACCCAGAGAGATTGGCAAAGTGGCAGCATCAATGGGCTCAAGCGTGGCAACAATTGTGAGGTTGGCCCAGGATCGGGCAGTGTTTCGGTCTGTTGTACATAGGGTCACTATGAGTTGGTACCGACTCGATGGCACTTAACAACAACAACAACCTGGTAAAAATCAGGGCTTCGAATGGGTTCATTCCAGTTTGACCCACTCCAGCTAAACTGAATCAGCCTACATTTTATGTGGAAAAATCCATTATCTTTCAATTCCATTTTCCATGAACTCTTGGAACCCCCTTGTATGTATATATACGTGCATGCACACAAGTGCACATGTGCATGAACATACACATAAATGTGAACATGTATATGTGTGTGTATTGAAACCACCATGAGGTGGGCCAATGCCTTGTACTTGGTGCCAAGTTCCAAAGCTCAACTTTTTTCCCACGGGAGAGTCAAAGAAAGTTTTCAAAAGTGCTCACAGTCATAGGGTGATGGAGGGCCACTGAAGGAGTGACCACTGAATCACCAGTTGAGCCACAGTCTCAAAAGACTTGAGAATAGAGGCTTCAAATACCACAAACACCCTTCATTTAAGCCCAAACACAGGACTGCTCTGACCACAATGGGGATGAAAAGACCAGTCAGTTAAAAGCAGCCAATTCTTGCTGTATTGCCCAGCCCAGGTGGGATTCTAGCCGGAGCAACATGGTAAAACATCTGAGATGAAAAGAGAACAACTTGTGATGTTTAAAGCAACACTCGTAGCTTACATACCGCCTCTGGGCACAGCTGAGAGAAAGGACCATGCCAGCCAGTGAGGGGCTTCCTTCCGCGCGGAGTGGCGGTGTGTGTGGAGATCCTCTACAAAGGCCTCTGGGTACACAGTTCATCAACGTAGGCTCCCTCCTACCTAAGGACATGTCGCCGAACCCACACTATGTGGAATGCCACCCTAGCTTCACTGTCTGCCTGCCTCTCACCCAGCACACTTACACAGGCATAAGATGAAATGTAACCTGGAGATCGCGTTTTAAATCTCAAGTTTTCCTTTGTTAAAAGCTCAAACTAGGAATAGTGGTGGAAACTCATAAGAAGCAGCTGGAAATGACAGAGTGGTTGTCTCTCATAACATGACAATGGCCCGTCTGTGAGGTGACCTGGAGTTCATCAAGTCTAGGAGAAAACAGACATAGCCCAGTGTCTGGTGGCTCCTGTTACCACTCCAATATAATGGAGCAATTTTGAAAATGGAACTGGAAAGATGGGTATGGCCCAAGGGTGAATGCCATGCCAACACATGCCAACAAACACACAAATACACGTGTGCACACACATGCCAGTGTACAACTCCATATACTCTCAAATGCATTCTCACATGTGCACACACCAAGACAGACAAATATTTTCCCACATGCATACTGCAGGAGTATTTTTCATCAGCCCCCACTTTAATCCTACAGCTGAACTGAATGATTCATGTTTATTGTGAACATCTTTGTATTACCAGGAGAGCATGATTTGCTATACTTATAGGTAAGAAGTATACTGCATCTGTTCATTCTCACCATTATGTTTCCTGGCTCCATCACAAATACTTACATTATAATGGGGAAAAAACCCACCCCGAGGCAAATCTATAGGCATTTCTGAGATCCCACAAGTAGAAGACAGGCAGCTCTAATGGGCTCACTTATTTAAATGAACTTAACTCACAGCGGAATGCAAGCTCTTTTTCTTCCCAGACATTGAGCACAAGAAATCATTCTTTTCAACTCAGCCATTTCTGTTGAAACACCTGTCAGCCTAGCAGGTCTGTGTATGGCATCCACCTAGGGCTGCCTACATTTGTCAAGTCTCTGGAAGGGAAATGTCCTTTGGAGGCTGACTGATGGGCTGAGGATTAGGCAAACTAGCTCCGAGACAATCCAGAGTCCTGATTCTTTAGATTTAGTGAAGGTCTCTGAGGAAATCTATCAAGTTGTATATATGGGTATGTATGTGTGTGTGTGTTAATCTCACCAAAGAACAACAGAACTAATTGGTGCTATACAGGAGAGAGAGGAAGGTTTAAAAGGTAAGGGGTCTGTGGCAGGCTCTGGTGTCTGAGTTACAAAATACCATTAGTAAAACACAAAATGATATTGACAGAATGATAACCTCCCTCTGTGTCTTCAATTATTCTACAAAGTGTTAGTTTAGCAACCTTGAGAAAACAGGGCCAATGCTTCTGAAATTTACACCTTAAAAATAACTAGCACCTAGTATCTGGGTGTGCCTGATTGAATTGACAACAGTGTAAAATCAGATAGAGGTGAATTCTGGCAGAGCAAGGATGAAGACAGGGTAATGCCAGCAACGAGATGATGCTAACAGATATTTAGTTAAGGATAACATAACTGAGAGATTGACTAGATGTTTTTAGTGCAATGCTGACTCTAAACCCTTGGCTGTACATTAAAAATCCTTAGGGAACTTTAAAGCAAAACATCTGGATAAAACCCATTCCTCAGAGATTGATTTATTTGTAATGTAATGAGACCCATGTATTCTTGGAATCTATCTATGGAAGTGAAGTACAAGAAGGAGCCAACCATGAAGAGTGAAAAGTACGAGTGTTACAGGCAGAAAGAATGCCATTTACAAAGCCAATCAGAAGAACTGGGTGAGCTGGAGGAAGGGCTAAAAGGCCAAGGGGAGGGAGCACAGTGAGAGAAAAAGAGGCAGGAAATGAAGGTAGAGGGCAGGCTAGGGCAGTACCATTGGGTCTTCTAAAAGGAAGATAAAGTCCAAGGAGAGAAGCAATGTGATTGGATTTGTCTTTTTTTTTTTTTCCAATGTTTTATCGTGAATTATGTGATAGTTTACATGGGAGAACATTAGCTTTATATTCATCCTATCATATATCGTTTCAGTGCCATGGTTACAACCCCTTCCATGCATCATCAACCAACCAAAGGGTACACCCCGCAAGCCTGCCCCATGGTCGTCAGCACACAGCCCCTCTCCCTCTCTGGGTCTAGAGTCCCCAGTCGCTCCATCTCTCCACGTCATTGTCTCTGCTTCCATCTCTGGTGTCACTGTTTCTCTGGGTAGGGTTCTGCACTCTGCTCTTCTCCCTTGATGATCCCAGGGACCTCTGTTCCTGGACTGCAAAGTCAACCACTCCCCTTGTTTTGCTATAAAATGTCTACCTTTACATTCTCAACCCTCACAGTCAGTCCTGATAGTAATTATTCACTATTGTGCCACATGAGTGCTATCCCCATCTCCTTTCATCAGCCCTACCCAGACAGATTGGAAACTACTCAGTGGAGATTCTACCTTCCTCTGCACCCTCTGGATCTAGGCTCCCTCTTGAAAGCTCGTAAGCCAGTTCATTCTTACCTTTGATTTATCTTTTTAAATATTCTGTCTAGCTGCTGTGTGGAGATAGGGAAAGGGCACGGAGTGTGGCGAAGGGCAGGGAGGTCAGTTAAGAGGTACTGAGGTGGTCTAGGCATCAAATGGTTACTCCAAAGATGGTGTGATAGGGGTGGGCAGCTATGAAGACTAAACTGAGTCTGTGTAGAGTCCCTGGGTGTTGCAAAAGGTATCCTGGTGGCACAATGGATTAAGCATGGGGCTGCCAACTGAAAGGTTCAAATCCACCAATAGCTCCATGGGAGAATAAAGTGGCAGTCTGCTTCCGTAAAGATTTACAGCCTTGGAAACCCTGTAAGAGCAGTTCTACTTGGTCCTGCGGGATCACTGAGTCAGAAATGACAGATGGTGGCAGTGGGTGGTACAAATGATTAACACACATGACTGTTACCCGAAAGACTGGCAGTTCAAGCCCACCCAGAGGCACCTTGGAAGAAAGGCTTGGCAATCTACTTTTTAAAAATCAGCCATTGAAAACCCTATGGAGCATAGTTCTACTCTGACAGACACTGGGCTGCACTGAGTTGGAACTGACAGCACGGTATGTGGGCGGGCGGGCAGGAGGGGCAGGAGCAATGAGTGAATTTGCTGGTTACCTGGATGTGCGGCAGCCAGGTGCGGGCAGTGGGTGACCTCCACATACCTGGCTTGAATAAAAGGGGAAAAAACATCAAGCCCATTGCCAGCCAGTCCTTTCTGACTCAAAATGATGCCATAGGCTACGTAGTTCTGTCCACTGGGTTTCCAAAGCTGTAATGTTTACAGATACCTGAGATCTTTAAGAATGGAATGTGGTGGTTCCATGGGATAAGCACTAGAGTGTGAATCACAAGGTCAGTGGTTCAAGTCCACCAGTTACTCCCTGGGTGAACGATGAGACTTCCTGTCCCCACAAAGCTGAGAGTTTGGGAACTCCTGTACAGGGTTGTTGAGTCGAACCCAACTTCACGGCACTTACCAACAATCTTGACAGGGCTGTCAAATCTACTGCCCACAAAGTGGCTGGCAGGTTCAAACTGCCAACCTTTGGGCTAGCAGCTGAGTATTGACTCACTGCATCACCAGGGCTCCTTAGAATAAAAGAAAGAAGAGCTTTTATTCCTAGCTACCAGTTTGACTTGAGAGGCTTGAGTACTACCCACAAGCTGCCAGCATTATGTAAGCCATGCAGCATCCTAATTAATGCAGATTCAGTCTGGGTTATGCAAATTCTTCTCTGAAGTGTATTAGTCACAACCCAGCTTATCCCTTCATACTACCTCCTGCCCACTTGGACCACATCCCATCCTTCCTACTGACCAAAGCCACGTCTGGAGTGAGTGACCCTGAGTGGCCCATGTGACCAAGCTAGAAGACAGGAGTGCCCATCCTTCAACAGATCCGGGACCTCCAGTGGGCCGGATTCTTTGAGGGTTTGCTCATGTGCCGCCCACGTGGCCTGCCTCTTCCCTCCATCAATGTTTTGTATCTGTTCCAGTCTGTTCAGCGCTCCTCTCCATCTCAGAACCCACGCCTAGACCTCCAGCTATGTATTCTGATGGAATGTTGATTCCTGGTGCCCATGCTTTCCGGTCCAGAGAAGATCCAACCATCTGTATGCTGGAAAAATATTGACAACCCTTTGACCTATCATCGTTCCTTGCGAAGACTCACACACATTCACCATTTTGTTTTATTTAAGCAAAGTCTGCTTTATTTAACTCTGAACGCCCAGTGCCTAGAATAGCTTTTGATATAAATGTCAATCAACCCTAGCATAATCAAGACACCCATTCCTACCTCATTAGGGTCCTCTCATTCCCTTTAAGCTTCCCAGATTTATACACTGTAATTAGAAAGTTGGTGATTTTTGACTGCTAAACAGAAAGGCTTACTGGGAAGCTTCGCATGTCTGCATTTTAAATATTTTCACACTTCGTTAACCCAGTTGCTAGTGTAACATCTTCTGGCCCAATTCCCTCCACTGTGTGATTTTTATTTTTGGACAGAGACAAGAACAATTAATTGAATTGAAACACATATTGATTACTGTTTTTCATGAACTCTGAACAGCTTGTCTCTAAATGATTTTATTGAAGAGTTTTCAGACAACTGTTTGGCTGGATCCTTTCCCTGGTGACCTTGTTTAGGCTGTAAGTGCCCATCGCTAGTTGTGACAGTCTGTATTTTTCATGAGTTGTAGTTGTTGCTAAGAGCTAAGTCATGATGGGGGAGAGACCACAAATAGCCATCTTCACCTACATGCCCTGATTGGGGGGATCTCTGAAACCTCCTTCAAACCAACCATAGGGCTATGGAAGCGGCTGTGCTTGTGGTGTGGCTTCCACACCCTTGGTGGAAATGGCTCTACAGACCCTAGCCAGTGCAAGCTGGTTGATTTGGGCTCATAGTAACCCTGTATTGGGCTTCAGAGACTGTAAATCTTATCGGAGCAGTCTACCAAGGAGCAGCTAGTGGCTATGAACAGCCAACCTTATGGTGCTGTGGGCAGCCTAATTCCTAGCCCATGGTGAAACAAGGGCTCCTTATGAATCCTACATTGTTAAGTGCCGTTGAGCCAGTCTCGGCTCCTTGTGACCCTGTATGGGGTTTGCAAGGAGCAGCTGGTGGGTTTGAATTGCCAACCTTATAGTTCATAGCCCAGTGCTGCTCCTACAACACCACATCAGGAGTCCCTATGAACCCTATGTTGTTAAATGCAATCTAGTTGATTCCAACCCATAGCAACCCTGTATAGAGTTTCCAAGGAGCAACTGGTGAGCATGAACCACCAATCTTGTGGTTCAAACTGACCTTACGTTAACCCACAGTGCCACACCAGGACTCCTATGAACCCTATGTTGTTGTTGCTAAGTGCTGGCTTGTCGGTTCCTACACATAGCAACCCTGTTTTCCCCTGGGTTTCCGAGGAGCAGCTGGTGAGCTTGAACCACCGACCTTGCAGTTCAAACAACTATGCAGCCCACAGTACCACACCAGGACTCCATGAACCCTAGAGGAGTAGGGATACTGCTCAGTTCATACAATGATCGCATGATTCATTCAATGACTACAGTTTTTTCCCTGAACAAAGCTTTCTAGATGAGCCAGTGTCCTTCTCACAGCTCTCCCCATTCTTTTGTACAGCAAAGCTTTGTTCTCTTGTCAAACGGTAACAAGAATACTCCAGACAAAGGGAAAGACCTGCACCCGGGACTGAGGGCATTAGCAATGTCTTGAAATGTTGAAGACATGAGGCATAATTGAGGCACAGGGATAAGATGAGTTAGTTGAGGGAACGCAGCCAGGTCATGGAGCCTCATAGGTAATGAAGCACCACCAGGTTCTCTTCCAGATGCAATCAGATGCTGCTCAAGTGTTAAAAAGGAGCTCTGGTGGTACAATGATTGAGTGCTTGGCTGCTAAACAACAGGATGGTGGTTCAAATCAACCCAGTGGCTCCATGGGAGAAAAGACATGGTGATTGACTTCCATAAAAATGATACCCTAGGAAACCCTATGGGGCAGTTCTATTCCATTGTATTGGGTCCCTGAGATGGAATCAGCTCAATAGAACTTAACAACAACAACGGGTGGTGGTAGGGGTAAAAGGAGTCCCTGAGTGGTACAAATGCTTAATGCATTTGGCTAATAACTAAAAGCTTGGATGTTCTAATCTACTCTGAGATACCTGGGAAGAAAGACCTACCATAATCTACTTCTGAAATGTTGAGTGCTGTCAAATTGCTTGCGACTTATAGTGACTCTGTGTAGAGTTTCCAAGGAGCAAACGGTGGGTTTGAATCACTGACCTTAAGGTTCGCTGTCCAGTGCTGATACTACAACACCACACTAGGAGTCCTATGGTGCATAGTTCTACTCTCATCCACATGTGGCTGCCATGAGTCTGAATGACTCAAAAGTGACTGATTTTAGGGGGTTAAAACAAGGAGGGATGGAGCCCAAAGCTCTAGGAGAAGAAGTGCCCATAGCATAGCTCAGTGTCTCTCAACAGGAAAGTGTTACAAGCATGCTAACAGGTTGGGATATTCAGGACTGAACTGTAGTTGTGGGGTGGTGGGTACATACAATGCATTTTGCTTCTATTCTCTGCTCTCTGCTCCTTGGCTTTAATAGCCCATCATGGTGGGTCTGTTGACTCCACTTTTTTTCTTGAGGAAATTGAATTTCAGAAAGTTTTCATAATTATTCCAGAGTCCCAGAGCCAGGAGATGAAAAATTGGGATTCCAGGAACTCCAAAGCCACTGTTTCACCAACTGATCATTTAACTAGAGATTGTGCATTGAGGGGGAAACCGTATTCCATTGGGGATGGACTCCTGTGTGGCTAGAAATACAGTATAGATAAAAATGGTGGAATTGTAGAAAGGTTCTTAGACCAGTGCTTCTCAAACTTGAATGTGCACACTAATCGCTCAGCAATGTTGCTGAAACACAGGTTCTGAGTCACTGAGTCTAGCTGCAGCCTGAGCGTCTGCATTTGTAATGAGCTCCCCCCATTGATGCTGATGTTGCTGGTTGTGGACCACACCTTGGGTGTCAAAGATGCAATGTGGCCTCTCTTTTCACTGTCACTCCCTGTGCATGTGATCACAGATGTGCCTTCTCTATCTCCCACTAAAGTGCAAACCCCCAAAGAGCTTTATCCTTCTACTTCCTAGCATGACTTAGGCTAGCTTGAGTGGGATCTTGTGGGTATTCTGAGTTCAGGGGTCAGAGATAAAGGTCAAGGTCACTGCAGAATTAGGATGTTTCCCAGTCATGAGATGGCAATAGTGCCCAGGGCTAGAACTCTTATTTCTTAGCAACGGGGGTCCAGGTTCTGTTAGTTGGCGGTTACATGGGGGTGTAGAAATCACATGAGCAACAGGAGCTAGGCAGATGTGACAAAGCTTTCCCATCTTCCACCAAGTACAAAATAGCCCAAGAAATACCCTGAGCCCTCACCCCGGGGTTCTCTGCTGATTGGCATGTCCTTGTCCTCGGCAGTCAGTAAGCATCAGGGTGACCTTTTAAGGATA
This sequence comes from Chrysochloris asiatica, assembly GCF_000296735.1. NCBI lineage: Eukaryota > Metazoa > Chordata > Mammalia > Afrosoricida > Chrysochloridae > Chrysochloris > Chrysochloris asiatica. The sequence continues at coordinate 22,421,494 of NW_006408541.1, read as the reverse complement.
TAAATCTGATTCCTTCACCCTTTTTATTTAAAGTCCTCCTAGGGCTTTGCATTTCTCTCAAGATGAAACTTGTACTCCTTACCATGGCTTTGAGTCCTGCGTAGTCTGACCTTGCTCAACGCTGCCCTCATGACCCCTTCATGATCCTCCATGTTCACTAGGCTTTCTGCTTTTCACACATGCAAACACATGCCAACCTCAGGGCCTTTGCACTGGTTTCTTTTTGTTATAAGTGCCTTTACTACTTTACCTTTGAAGACTCTGGCCACAGGCAAAGTTTAAACAGCAAAGTGACTCTGAAATTTGTA
>NW_006408541.1:22410921-22420946 GCF_000296735.1 Chrysochloris asiatica | reverse complement strand
GCTTTCTGCTCCCATAAAGATTTACAGCCTCAGAAACCCTGTACAGGGTCGCTATGAGGCAGAACCAACTCCATGGCACATAACCACCACCACTCAGACATGGTGGGTTGTAGGCGTGTCTAGGAATTGACCACAAATTCTATACACAAGGAAGGAACCATAATCCTAGCAATCACCTTTGACCTCATGTGTTCACCATTTGTGGTGCTGTAGGATCAGTACCAGGTCCTGGTGTGGCGCTGTGGGCTAATGCATCAGACTTCAAAGTCATTTGAACTGCAATGTCAGTGGTTCAAGCTCACCAGATGCTCCTTGGAAACCCTATACAGGGTCACTATGGGTCAGAATTGACTTGACGGCACTTAACAACAACAACACCAGGATAAATACAGCACTCCAAGGCTGCTTTGAATTGCAAGGTCGGCAGTTCCATTTCAACCAGCCGCTTCTTGGAAACCTTATACAGGGTCACTATGAGTTGGAACCCATTCAACGGCACTTAACAACAATGATCAAAAGGAGTCCTTACATGGCACAAATGGTTAAGCACTTGACTACTAGCTGAAAGGTGCCTCAGGTGCCAGGCCTGATGATCTGCTTTTGAGAAATGGTCCGTTGAAAACCCTGTGGAGCCCAGGTCGGCTCTTTACATACGGAGTCACCATGAGGTGGAATGAAGTCAACAGGATCTGGGTAATAATGACACCTGCCCTCCACCCACATTGTCTTTTGGTTTATGGCTTCCCTGAATCTAATGTTGTGCATAGGAAGAATCAGTCAATCCTAGCGTCTTCTTGTATTAATCTTTTTGTTGTTGTTGTTGTTGTGGTAATAAAATATGCTTTTTGAGTCCAGAGGAGGGTGATTTGTAATTTATGGGTTTCTCTCTAGAAATTACAACCAGAACCTAATTTTAAAAATCAAATTGGTTTCATCTAATTGAATTTGGAAATTGCCTCATAAACACATACTGGATTATAAATGTCTTCAAAAGTGAGGTTCTTGTGCTCACTGTCTGGGGCAGGATTGGGCTGATCCCAGCGTGGGAGGGGCTCTAGATCTCTGCTCAAGGACATACCCTCCCAGCAAGTGCTCAGACTTCCTACAGATCAGTGTGGGTTACAGCTGAGCTTCTGAACCTTCAACGCCCATGTGAACTACCAGGGGATAGTGGGAAAGCGCAGATTTGATTTCAGTGGGTCTGAGATGCTGAATTTCAAACAGCTCCCAAGTCATGCTGATGCAGATGCTGATGCTGATGCTGATGCTGATGCTGCTGGTCCTTGGACATAATGAGCAGCAGCAAAGGGCAAGACATTCACATCTGCATTCAGGAGACAAGACTTGCCCTCTTGGGTATTGACCTTGGTCTATTCATTTCATCTGCGGCTCAATTTGCTCATTTTTATGAGGTGGTTGTTGATGTTGTTAAAGTACTATCAAGTTGGTTCTGACTCATAGTGCCCCTTAATAGGGTTTTTAAGGAGTGGCTAAAACACTGACCTTTTGGATAGCAGTCCAATCCTTACCCTATAGAGCCACACCAGGACTGCTATATGAGGATAACAGTGGCCATTTCCAACTGTTGCTAGGTGTCAAACACTGTACTAAAGACAGATTTTATTTGATCCTCACACAACACTGTGCGGTAAGCTGCTTTATTACCCTGGATTTGAGATGAGAACACTGAATTTCTAAAATGGAGTTGGTAGACCACTCCTCTTCTGAAAAATGCTAGATTTAGTGATGCAAAACTTTTTCCAAAGGTGTTTTCATAACACCCTGTACACATTGGCTTTTCTCCTGTAGAGAGATGCTGGGTCTGGCTGATTAATCCTGAATATTTCTTTCTCATCAGCCAGTCCTTGACTTTCTTTCCCAGAATTCATCCTTTCTTACAGAGGAGCTTTCTTCCCCAGCCCACTCCCAGGAGGTATATCATGGGCATATGTTTCTGCAGAACCATTCTTTGGCCTCTATCCACCCATGGGCCTGTACATGTTTCAGCCTGGGCACACATGTTCTGTCCCTCCTCAAACTCTCTCCAGCATCCCTGAAGCACTGATGACCACCCTCACTCTACCCATGAGGAAATCAAGGCTTGGGGCAAGGAGATATCTGCTCAAGGTCACTGGAAACTATGGCAGAGGTGTGGAATTCTAGGCCCTTTCCTAAGCACTGTGATGACACTGTAGTGTCACCTGTATCACAAGCTCATGGTGTTTTTGAACATAAGGGTTGGGAGTGTGGGCATCTCCTCTTCTTCCCCTTAGTCAAATCTTAACTAGATCCCATCATTGGATTTGTGCTGCTGTTTTCATCATTGCCGTCTGTTTCCACATTTGTTGTTGGATGTCTATGTAATCCTAGTTGTGTACATTTTCAGAAAGTCATGTTATACTGGCTTAATGGGCACAGTCCTGCCTAAAGAGAGGCTGCACCATCTCTATGATAAAGCCTTGTTAATGAATTCTGGGAAAAGGTACACTGTTGTCACCTGGCTATGCCAATAACACACACCTTGGGCACAGATCAATTTAAATCTTGAGCATCCTATATCCTCAAGAAAGAGCATGACATTGAGATTCTCTGAAGCTCAGAAATTAATACAGGTGGGCTGAGCATTGGGCTTCCCAGATGAACTGTTATGGTTTGCCAGGCTTAGCTGTTGTCTGATGTACCAGGATGATCGGACTGTCTGGGTCCTGACTCAATAGCTGAAGAGATCAATAATGGTCATTCTCAGGGCACAGTGTACCCAAGTTTCTGATGCTCTAGAGAATGAAACAGCTCAGTTGTGTGCCCTTGTATTTCCTGCCAATTGTATTGCCAAGATACCATGCAGAAGTTGTAACTTACCTACGTTTAAATTTTCCATGGGGGTCCACAGCCAGCAGGTTTTCACCAACGTCAGGCTGCTGTGAAATGAAAAAGTCAAGCTAACCAATGCTTTCAGCAGTTCCCTTACCTCATAGAGAGTGATGACCCCATTGGTCTCGTTGGGAGGTTTCCACTGGATGTAGATCTTCTCCTCAAAGGGACCCCCTTGGATGGATTCTAGAGGAACAGCTCCTGGAACTATAGAAGAGACAAAACATAAACTTGAACTAACCTTCCATCTCATCATTTCCCCAGTCTCATTACCCTACAATAAGAGTTGGTCAAGTTTTTCTGTGAAGGACCAAATAGCAAATATTTCTGGCTTTTTAGACCATACAGTCTTAGTTGCAACTATTCAGTTCTGCTGCTGTAGTACCAAAGCAGACAGAGACAATACATATCAATAAATGGACAGGGCTGTGCTACGGTAAAGTGCACCGGACCCAAGCCATGGTATTTTCAATAACCTCATATGCATGCGAAAGCTGGACAGTGAATAAGGAAGACCATAGAATTAATGCGTTTCAGTTATGGTGTTAGAGGAGAATATTGAAAGTACCATGGACTGCGAAAAGAACAAATAGATTTCTGTTGGAGAAAGTAAAGCCAGAATGCACCTGGAAGCCAAGATGGCCAGACTTCATTGCTCATATTGTTGTTAAGTGCCGTCGAGTCGGTTCCGACCCACAGTGACCCTGTACAGGGTTTCCGAGGGTGTAAATCTTTACGGGAATAGAAAGCCTCATCTTTCTCCCACGGAGCAGCTGGTAGTTTCGAACCGCTGACCTTAAGGTTTGTAGCCCGATTCGTAACCACTAGGCTACCAGAGCTCATCTCTCATACTTAGTACATAATTGTCAGGAGGGACCAGTCCCTGAAAAAGGGTATCATGTCTGATAAAATAGAGGGTCGGAAAATAAAAGAAGACCCCCAACTAAATAGATTGGTACAATGGCAGAAGTGAGGGGCTAAACTGCAGCAAGGATTGTGAGGTTGGTGCAGGACTGGGCAGTGTTTCATTCTGTTGTGCATAGGTACTGACTTGATGGTACCTACCAACAACAATGCTTCAATAAAACTTTATTTCCAAAAACAAGTGATGGGCCAAATTTGGCTCAGGGGCCAATTTATCTTAGAAGGCTATGCCTTTTAAACTGCAGACTGAGTAATTCTGACCAGGGCTGAGAGGACAACAGCTAGCCTCAGTCTTGTAAACTAGTGGGAATCTGGAATACGGTTTCTGTCTTGTAGTTGGTATTTGAGAAAAAAAAAATGAACTTTGTATCATCATACTTAAACCTGCCATGTTTTTCCTAATTTGGAGAATTGCATGTTGAGTTTCCAAACTAATCCCTACATGCAATGGGATCTGTGTGCCCTGAATCCCCAATCCACTTAAAATAAAATCATCCTTGCCCCAAGAAAACATCTAGCCAGCCTCCTCGCTCACTCTCCAATGACTGGTGCATGAAAAATGTTTAACAGCTATTTGCGGGTTGGAGAGATTGGGGTCCATGAATGGCCTATGCCAGCATTTTGTCCTCGTGAGCACAGCCTTTCTTGGGGCTCCTTTTGTAGCCAGGTGAGTCTTCAGGCCAGCATTCCTGCTGCTGGTATCTGCCACCATTATGACAGGATGGAAGATTCTACAGCACACAATAAATGCTACCCCAGTCTCCCAGTGAGGACCCCCTAGGGAGTCATGAATTCATGTAAATTATTACCAGACCTATTTATATATTTTTGGCCTTTTTCAAACAGATACTTTTACTAAGCACTGGCTTTGATCAGAATTTTGCATACATTATCTCATTCAAGTCCTAAAACAGCTCCAGCTCGGCCACGATGGATGTGTGCTCTCCTTTATGCTGATACGGGAACTGGGGCGAACAGAAAGAAATAGCTGGCTCAAGGTCATCCTGATCTTAAGTTGGAAAGAAGGAATGAACACCTGCCTCTGAGCTTCCAAGCATGGACTCTTAATCATCATGTGATGCCTCTCTACATAGAGCCTTGGCCATGTGCTGCAATCAGTTCACTATTGTTAAATTAAAATAGATTTCGTTTTTCTCATTATGGACAGGATACCCAGAATTTGTTGAATATTAAGAATATTCAATAAAGATGTAAAAAAGGAAAAGAATGAAATCATTCATCATCTCTGTGCCTAAAGATAGCAAACACTTGCATTTTTGATGTACATTTTCTAAGAATTTTTTTGCCTATATATAAACATATTTTATTTTTAAAAATTTACCTCACGTAGTCCATATTGCGTTGTCACCTTCTTCTATCACTAAAGAAATCACAGGCTTGTTGTTGACTCTTAAATGTGCTTTGGGAACAATGCATGTTCTCAGCTGTCTAGAGGGGAACAAGCCCTATTCTAGTTACCGGCCCTTTAATTCTTCAACAATAAAACTGACTTGGATTCTAAGTCACACTGTAGTTAAGTGACTTTACAGGTAAGTATTTGTATGCAACTCTGCTGATGTCCTGAAGATAAATTCCTGGAAATTAATTCAGTGGGCCAAAGCAGGTAAACAACTTTATTTTTTAAGACTTTCAACACAGATTTCCAAATGGTCTTGCAAGAAGTTTGGCATAATCTGGGGGCCTCAACATCAGAACAAACCTAGCCAACAAATTCTTATCAACACTGACTATTCTTTTAAAAATTACAGGCCTATTTTATATGTGGGGAGAAGTGCATATGTATTTGTGTTCACGTGTGTAAAGCTATGTGCCTAAAACACTGAAAGACATTGGTGGTTGTGGTAGTGTGCCGTGGAGTTGGTTCCATATAGGGTTTTCAAGGCTGTAAATCTTTATAGGAGCAGAAAGCCTCATCTTTCTCCTGCAGAATGGCTAGTAGTTTCGAACTATTGACCTTGAGATTAGCAGTCCAATTGACAAGCACTATGCTACCAGAGCTCCTTCTTGTTAAGTGCTGTTGAGTCAATTCTGTCTCATAGCAACACTGTATAGGGCTTCCGAGGAGCAGCTGGTGGGTTTGAACTGCCGATCTTGTGGTTCATGATCCAGTGCTGATCCTACAGTGCCATGCTCCTTAGATGACTGAGTGAGAAAAATGACCTATTTTTTAAAAGGATCTGGTATCATGTATATTTTGCCTTTCACTAATTTTTTTTTCATTTCACTTTCCTAAACCATGTTTGTGAATTGGGAGATAGAATATGTTCAAGTGCAGTTGAGTCGAATCCAACTCATAGTGACCTTACGCACAACAAGAACAAAACATTGCCCAGTCCTGTGCCAGCATCACATCACTGATACATCTGAGCTCACTGTCGCTGCCACTGTGCCAATCTACCTCACTGGGGGGGGGGGGGTTCCTCTCTTTTGCTGCCCCTCCTCCACTTTACCAAGCATGATGTCCTTCTTCAGGGACGAAGTCTTCCTAACAACATACCAATAGTACAAGAGGCAAAGTCTTACCATCCTCGCTTTAACGAGCATTCTGACTGTACTTGTTCCAAAACACACTTGTTTGTTCTTCTGCCAGTCATTGCCATTTTCAATATTTTTCGCCAAAACCATTATTTCAAATGTATCAATTCTTTGGTCTTTCTTATTCATTGTCCAACTTTCACATGCATAAGAGGTGATTAAAAATTCTGTGGCATAGGTCAGGGGCCTCTTAGTCCTCAAATAAACATCTTTGGTTCTTAACACTGGAAAGAGGACTTCTGCAAGAGACTTGCCTAATGCACTTGCAGGGCATACCCTTTGGTTGGTTGATGATGCATGGAGGGGACTGTAACCATGGCAATGAAACAATTTATGATAGAATGAATGTAAAACTAATGTTCTCCCATGTAAAGTATCATATAATTCACAATAAAAAAAGACTTGCCTAATGCAGTATGTCTTTTGATTTCTTGACTACTCCTTCCATGATTACTGATTATGTTGTTGTTGTTCCAACTCATAGCGACCCTGTACAGGGTTTCCGAGGCTGTAAATCATTATGGGAGTAGAAAGCCTCATCTTTCTCCTGAGGAACAGCTGGTAGTTTCTAACCGCTAACTGTGAGATTAGCAGCAGCCCAATTCGTAACCACTACACTACCAGAGCTCCTTATGGATCCTGGCAAAATGAAGTCTTCCACAACCTCAGTCTTTGTCCATTTATCATGATGTGATTTATTGCTCCAGTTGTGAGTTTTGTTGAAGGAATGTCTTCATCTTCATCAATAAGTATTTTAAGTCCTTTCTGCTTTCAGCCAGCAAAGTTGTGTCATCTGCATATGCCAAGTTGTTAATGAGTTTTCCAATCCTGATACCACATTCTTCTTATAATCTTGCTTCTTGGATTATTTGCTCAGAATAGAGAGTGAATGGTGGTGGTAGTTATGTGCTGTGGAGTCAGTTCCGACCCATAGCAACCCTGTACAGGGTTTCCAAGGCTGTAAATCTTTACAGGAGCAGAAAGCCTCATCTTTCTCCCGCGGAACTGCTGGTAGTTTCGAACTGCTACCTTGCGGTTAACAGCGCTCCAAATGATGCAACCCTGATGCACAACTTTCCTGATTTTCACCATTCAGTTTGCTCTTGTTCTGTTCTGATGAGTGCCTATCAGTCAACGCACAGGTTTCTCATGAGCACAGTTATGTGTTCTGGAATATCCATTCTTTAAACTGTTATCAATAGTTTGTCATCATCTACACAGTTGAATGCCTTTGCAAAGTCAATAAAGCACAGGTAAACAACTTTCTGGTATTCTTTGCTTTCAGTTAAGGTCCATCAGACATCAGCAATGATATCCCTGGCTACAATTATTTCTAAATTATTTTCAGTAAACCTGCCATGCATGTGATATTAATGATATTGGTAGTTGATTTCTGCATTTCTTTGAGCCTTCTTTCTTTGAAATGGGCACAAATATGGCTCTCTTCCATTCAGTTGGCCTGAGAGCTGTCTTCCAAATTTCTTGGCATAGATGAGTAACTGACTCTAGTACGGCTTCTGTTTGTTGAAAGATTTTAGTCTGTGTTTCATTAAATCCTAGAGTCTTATTTTTTGCTAATGCCTTCAGTGCAGCTTGGAATTCTTCCTTTAACACTGTAAGTCCTTGATCATACACAACCTCCTGAAGTGGTTGAGCATCAACCATTGCTTTTTGGTACAGTGGCTCTGTGTATTCCTTCATCTCCTTTTTTATATTTTAAGTTTTATATTGTGAAGTGAGTGATAGTTTGCAAGGGAGAATATCAGCTTTACATTCAGCCTATCGTATTTCATTTCATTGCAATGATTACAATCCCCTCCATGCATCGTCTTTCAACAGCATTTGCTTCCATTCCATCTGTTTTTTGTTGTTGTTGTTGTTGTTGTTGTTGTTGTTTTGTTTTTTCGGGGGATGTACACCGAAGCACTCAGGGATATATAACCATCCAAACAAGCAAAGGGTATACCCTACAAGCCTGCCACCTGGCTGTTAGCACACAGCCCCTCTCCCTCCCTGAGTTCAGAGTCCCCAGACACTCCATCTCTCCACATCATCATCTCTGCCTCCATCTCTGGTGCCACTGCTTCTCAGGATAGGTCCCTGCACTCCACTCTTCTCCTTGATGGTCTCAGGGTCCTCCATTCCTGGACTACAAGCCTTCCATCTCCTTTTGATGCTTTTTGTATCATTCAATATTTGCCCTTAGAATCCTTCAATATTCAAATAGAGGCTTGAAATTTTTGTTCAATTCTTCCAGCTTGAGAAATACTGAATGTTCCCTTTAGGCTTTATAACTCCACATCTTTGCACATTTGTTTACAATACTTGCCTTTGTTTTCTTGAGGTGCTCTTGGACATTTTCTGATCAGCTCTTTTATTCATCATTTATGCCAGTTGCTTTAGTTTTTCTATGCTCAAGAGCAAGTTTCAGAGTCTGTTCTTTTAAAGTTTTTATTGTGAATTGAGTGAAAGTCTATAGGGCATATCATCAGTTTTACATTCAACAAATCACATACTTTGTTTCATTACAATGATTATAATCCCCTCCATGTACCATCAGTTAACACTATTTCTCTCTATTAATTTTAGCTTTTTTTTTTTTTTTTTTTAATACTCAGGCATATATAATAATTTAAACCACCAAAGGGCACATCCTGCAAGCCTGCCTCCTGGCCACCAGCTCTTAGTTCCTCTCTTTCCATGAATCTAGAGTCCTCAGCTGCTCTCTCTCTCCATGTCCCCAACTCTGCCTCCAGCTCTGATGTTGCTGCTTCTCTGGATAGGATCTCTCTCATTCCACTTGTGCTCTTCTCCTTTGATGGTCCTAGGATCCTCTGATTCTGGACTGTAACATTAACTACTCCCTCATTTTTGTTACAAAACTTCTACCTTTACAGTTGTGACAATCACAGTTAGTCATGATAACAATTACTTACTATTGAATCATAAGAATCTTACCTCCATTTCTTTTTCCCAGACCTGTCTAGACAGGAGCAGAAATCCCCATCTTTCTTCCACGGAACAGCTGATAGTTTTGAACTGCTGACCTTAAGGTTCGCAGCCCGATTCGTAACCAGTATGCTACCAGAGCTCCTTGTGCCCTGGATTAGAGCTCTTAAATTTGTTCCTATTTTTTCATTGATGACCTTTATAATTCTGGGATTCATATTTAGGTCTTTAATCCATGCTAAATTGGTTTTTGTATATGGTGTGAAGTAAAGGTCTTGTTTCAATCTTTTGAATATCGCTTTCCAGTTCTGCCAGCATCATCTGTTGAAGAGACTGTGTCTTCCCCACTCAATGTACTTTGGCCCTTTGTCAAAGATCAGTTGGCTGTATGTGGATGGGTTAATTTCTGGATTCTCAATTATGTTCCATTGAACTATGTATCTTTCATTGTACCAGTATCAGGCTGTTTGGACCACTGTAGCCATTTAGTAAATTTTGAAATCAGGGAGTGAGAAGCTTCCAACATTTTTGTTCTTAAGCAGTGCTTGGCTTACCCTGGGTCTCTTTCCTTTCTATATCAAGTTTGTAATTGTTTATTCCATCTCTCTAAAGAATGTCACTAGAATCTGTATTGGGATTATGTTATATGTGTAGATTGCTTTGGGAAGTATTAACATTTTCACAATGTTAAGTCTTCCTATCCAGGAGCGTAGTATATTCTTCCA
>NW_006408541.1:22397660-22406652 GCF_000296735.1 Chrysochloris asiatica | reverse complement strand
GTGCTCCTTGGATGGCTAAGCTTCGTCTCTCATACTTTGGACATATTGTCTGGTGAGAACAGTTGCTGGAGAAGGATGTCATGTTGGGTAAGGTGGAGGGTCTGAGAAAAAGAGGAAGTCCTCTAATGAGATGGATTGGCCAGGTGGCATCATTGATGGACTCAAGTGTGGCAGCGGTAGTGAGGCTGGCCCAGGATCAGACATTGTTTCATTCTGCTGTGCATGGGGTCGCTATGAGTCGGTTCCGACTCGATGGCACCTGACAACAACATGTTCAAGGTCATATTTTGGCTCTCATGAACTTCTTTTAATTTTCTTCCACTTCAGCCTGAACTCTATATTAGCAATTAATGACCTGTAGCACAGTCTGCCCTTGTTTTGGCTAATGAACTTGAGCTTCTTCCTAGTCTCTTCCCACAGATGCAGTCAGTTCAGTTTGTTTGTATTTCATTTCATGAGGTCCATGTGTGTAATAGTTTGGTTTTTGTTTCTGAAAATAGGTAATTACTGTGAAGAAGTCCTTGGTCTTGTGAATTTCTATCCTGTGATTACTACCATCATTTGTATCACAAAGGCCATATTTTTTCAACTACTAATCATTCTCATTGGTTCCTGGTGACTGGAATGCAAAAGTTGAAAGTTGATAGTCATACCCTTAACTCAACATTCATTTTCCTAGGTAAGTTCTGTACAGGTTCAAGGGAATGTATAAAAATATTCATAGCTACATGGTGTTCACATGTTTCCCCAAGTGGAAATACCTCTAGTACCCAAGTTACTGTTGTTCCTGTTGTTAGGTGCCATCAAGTCAGTACTGACTCATAGCGACCCTATGCACAACAGAACAAAACAATGCCCGGTCCTGGGCCAACCTCACAGTTGTTGCCATGCTTGAGCCCATTGATGCTGCCACTTTGCAATCTGTATCACTGTAGAATCATAAAATTAGACGATATTCATAAAAAGAAATGGAATGTAATACAACTACATACATCTTTGGATAAATCGGAAAACAATACTGAGACAAATGTCAATTGTATAAGACAAAACCCTAACACTCACTGCCCTTGAGTGATAGTGACCCAATAGAACAAAATGTAGCTGTCACATAGAGTCTCCAAGGCTGTACTCCCAGAGGAGTCCTGGTATGATGCTGTAGGGTAAGCCCTGGACTGGTAAACACAAGGTCAGCAGTTCAGATCCCCCAGTCACTTCTAGGAAACCCTCTGTTGTTGTAGTCCAGTGCTGTCAAGTCAGTTTCCATTCACAGTGACCTTGTATAGGGTTTCCAAGGAGCTGCTGGTGAGTTGGATCTGCCAAACTTATGGTTCAAACTGACCTTGTGATCTAGTGCTTTATCCCACAGTGCCACACCTGGACTCCAGGAAACCCTATGTTGTTAGTCAGTTCTGACCCATAGTGACCCTGTATAGGGTTTCTGAGGAGCAGCTGGTGATAGAGGTTCATTAATAGATAGAATTCACTGAATGGCACTCAAAACAACTGCAATAATCTTTAGGGACTACGGAAGGAGACTGCCACATCTTTCTTGTACAGACTAGCTCGTGTGTTCTAGCCACTGTGCCACCAGGGCTCCACACACATAGGGAATCAAGAAAGAATAAATGATGTATTGTCTCAGAACACATCAATATACTTCTAGCTACAAATTAAAATTAAAATGATGATTAGCATAAAATTCAAGATAGCACCAGATATTTTTTTGGAGAAAAGAAGGAAGAATCAACAGTGAGGAACACATGTTGGCCTTTATGTTAGCCTCTGAGTCATGGCCACTTCTTGGAGACTTCAGAAAGTAGATGGAAACTTTCTTGATCTTTTCATTCTATTTGTTTCCAGGCCCCCCCTGCTCACCCTCACGTACAATGGTATCACACTGTTGTGACCCATATGGTTTTCATTGCCTTATTTCAGGGAAGTTGATTACCAGGCTTTCTAATATGTCTTACTCTGGAAGCTCCTCTGATACCTGTTCAGCGCCATAGCGACACTGACAAATGGGAAGTTAGTTGTACTTGAGGTACATTAGCAAAGAGTCAAAGCCAGGTGCCCCACATGGAGGACAAGAATTGTCAATGCCACGGTATTGTTTTCTTTTGGAATCTGCATAGTGAAGATATGTACGTTCATTTCATAATTCTTTAAACCAAGCATTTTTACAAAATAATTAAGACATAAATATGTGTGTAAATCATTTTGTAAAAATGCTTTAATACAATACAGAGGTAATAATAAAGTAAAATCTTAATAAAGTTACAAGGAAAGCCAATGAACTGGGGGGGGGGTATCAAAAGAAATTAGCATCATTATCCAATGGTATCACCCACCCACAAAAAAGAAAACAGAACACTGCAATGCCAATAAAAACTCTGATGGAACAATTTCTGAAGTTTTATCACATTTTTCAAAAATCTTGTAAAAGAATAAATGGGTAGTGATAGGCTAGAACATTCTGCAATAAGAAGAATGATGAAAGAGAAGGGTTTGTTCGACCCAATATTAAAGCGTGCTTTCAAAATGGAACAGAGGGATACTGTCAGGGTCAAAGCTGACAGCTCAGTGAAAGACAACAGGAAGCCCCACAACATATGCACAACATAGGGCCATTTAAATATGGTGATAAAACAGCATCTTAATCATGGAGAAGAGTGTCCATTAGGAGTCCTAAGAAAATTATGAAGAGCAATGTGAGATTTCTATTCTGTACGAAATACAAGGTAAAAGGAAAAAGAATAAATTGTAAGATAGGGCAAAGAGACTACAGATGACTTTTCATCTGAACTTGGATAAAGAAAGCTATTTGCTATAAACACAGAAATCAAAGGGGAAACCAGATGGTCTAATGCTTGATACCTGGAATCACAACTTTCAAATGCAGCATCTGTGGGTCTCTACCCAATGCATTTTCTACTTCTCAATAATGACAGCTTCCTTGTTGTTGTTGTTGTGGTGGTGGTGGTGGTGGTTGCTACTGCTGTGCATCATCAAATTGATTGCGACTCATAGGAGCTACCTGGGCTGTGATCTTCAGGGAAGCAGATCACTAGGATTTTTCTCCCATTGATCAATTGCAGGGTTAAAACTGCCAACCTTTTATGGAGCAGATTAGTGCTTTAGTCACCGCACAACTGGGGCTCCCTTTTTGTTCCTCTTAGGAGTCCTTGAGGCAGTTCTGACTCATAACAACCCTGTGTAAGGTTTCTGAGGAGTGGTTGGCAGGTTTGAACAGCTGATCTTAAAGTTTGCAGTCCAGTACTTTTCCTACAGTGCTTTACCAACACTCCAGGGCTCTTTGCTTCTCTATTCCCCTGACCCAAATCCCCTGGCCCCAAATCCCATTCTCTCTCCCAAGAATTACCAGAGTAGCCTCCTAACTGGTCTTTCTCCCTCAGTCTTGCTTTCACAAAGCTATCTACCACACTCAAACACCTTCCTCTCAAGTCCCCTGACTAATGTCTACTTATCCATCAACTCTAATGTTTTGCTACTTAGTATACTGATTCAGCAGACTAGATATACTGTGGGTTACAATTCTCCCAGTACCTTCTGTCTGTACTTCAGAGCCAACTTTAATGAATTAACTGTGAATGTCATTAATTCTGTAATGTCTGTCTCCCTTTCCAGAATGCAAGCTTTATCAGAGATTCAACTACATCTCTCTTTGTTAAGTGCTATATTACTAATGTCCATCCCAGTCCCTAATCATATTAAACATTCAGTAAATATTTGTGGAAAGGATGAATGGATAAGGCAAAGCATAGTGAGAGCTGACAACTTTAAAAGCTTCTACACACATAAAGATTTACCATGCAAATGAGAAACTGGCAAAAATGTTTGCAACCAGTGCAATAAAGCTTATATCCTTAAAAGCAGATTATAATTACAAGCATACAAGACAAAGCTGAACAAAAATGAAGATTCCCTACAGGAAAATAAATACGGGATATAGAGAGCATGTGCAAAAAAGAATCAATGCAAATAGCTAATTAAACTGAAAAAAAAAAATTCTCTCTAGTATTCTAAAAAGTCACATATAAACACACACATACGCATCAATGCGTATGCTTGTATCTGTCAAAAAGCACTGCTGCTAGGGCCTGGTACTGGTTCAACTAAAGACCCACAGATCAATGGAACAGAATTGAGAACCCAGAAGTAAATCCACCCACACACAGTCAGCTGATCTTTGACAAAAGGCCCAAACACATTGAATGGGGTAAAGATAGTCGCTTCAACAAACAGTGCTGACAAAACTGGAAACAACATTTGCAGAGAGATGAAATAAAACCTCGATCTTACATCATACAAAAACAACATCAATGTGGATTAAACATCTAATATAAAACTTAGAATTGTAAAATTCATCAGTGGCATAACTACACTCTCAAACAAATGAAAACACACAAATAATAGAGAAGATTACAAAATGACTGGGACCTCCTAACTACTAGACACTTCAAGTGCATCTAAAGATTTCACCAAAAAAGTAAAAAGACCCACATACTGGGATTTTTTTATTTTTATTTTTTACTTTTGTAATGACTTATCAGACAAGGGACTAATCTCTAAAACTTATGGAAATCTTCACCTCTTCAGAAAAATACACAAATAATCTAATTTAACAATTGGCAGAGAATATGAACAGACAATTCACCAAAGAAGATATTCAGGCAGCCAACAAACATAAGAAATAATTGTTCACAATCATTACTCATCATTAAGTGCCATCAAGTCCGTTGTGACTCACAGCGACCCTGTATAGAGTTTGTGAGGAGTGGTTGGAGGGTTTGAACCACCAATCTTGTGGCTTAAACCAATCTTGCAGTCCAGTTATCCTAGAGTGCACACCAGGAGTCAACAATAGCCATTCTTATTAAGTGCCATTGCATTTCTTCTTACTCACAGTGGTCCTTTATAGGGTTTCCAAGGAGCAGCTGGTGGGTTTGAATCACTGATCTTGTGATTTGCAGTCCAGTGCTGACCCTATAGTGCCACAACAGAGATGCAAATCAAAAGAAGAGTGAGATACCATCTCATTCCAGCATTGATAGCAAAGTTCATAAAAACAGAATACCAATGCTAGCAAGGGTTGTGGAGAAACTGGGGCCCTCTTATACTGTTAGTGGAACTGTAAAATGGTGTAACCACTGCAGAAAACACTATGGTACTTCCTTAGAAAATTGGAAATAGCAATTCCATATAGCCAAGTAATAAAAGCCATGATATAAATAGGGTTATGCACACCCATGTTCATCTCAACACTATACATAATCATAAAAGGATGGAGATAGCCTAAATACTTTATTAATGGAAGAATGAATAAGCAAACTTTGGTATAACACACAATGCAATACCACTAAATGTTGAAAATAGCTATGAAGTTGTCAAACAACAGATAGCATGGATGAACCTGTTAGACATCATGCTGGGTCAATCACAAAAAACCAAATATTGTATGAGATCACTTAACAATTTTACAAATTTTGTAAAAACTCACCAAAAGGGTTTTCATGATAAGAGACACATTCTATGATGATTACCAAAGGAGCTCTCGTAGCGTAGTGGTTACAAATCGGGCTGCGAACCACAAGGTCAGCAGTTTGAAACTACCAGCTGCTCCGCAGGAGAAAGATGAGGCTTTCTCTTCCCGTAAAGATTTACAGCCTCGGATACCCTGTACAGGGTCACTATGGGCCGGAACCGACTCCATGGCACTTAACAACAACAACAATGATGGTTACCAGGGGTGAGAGGAAAAGGAGAGTGATTCACTGGCTAAAAGGTTGTTGTTGTTAGATGTCATCGAGTCAGTATTGACTCATAGGGACCCTACACACAACAGAACGAAACATTGCCCAGTCCTGGGCCAACCTCACAATTGTTACCACGCTTGAGCCCATTGATGCTGCCACTCTTGCCAATCCATTTCGCTGGGGGTCTTCCTCTTTTTCTCTGACTCTCCACCTTACCAAACATGATATCCTTCTCCAGTGACTGGTCCCTCCTGACAATATGTCTGAAGTATGAGAGATGAAGTTTGACCATCGTGGCCTCCAATGGGCATTCTGGATGCACTTCTTCCAAAACAGATCTGTTGGTTCTTTTGGCAGCCCATGGTACTTTCAATATTCTCCTCCAACACCATAACTCAAAAGCATCAATTCTTCTACGGTCTTCCTTATTCCCTGTCCAACTTTCACATGCATATGAGATTATTGACAATACCATGGCTTAGGTCAGGTGCACCTTAGTCCTCATGCTGACATCTTTGCTCTTCAACACTTTAAAAAGGTCTTGTGCAGCAGATTTGCCTAATGCAATACATTGTTTGATTTCTTGACTGCTGCTTCCATGAGTGTTGATGGTTGATCCAAGAAGAATGAAGTCCTTGACAACTTCAATCTTTTCTCTGTTGATAAGAACGTTGTTTATTGGTCCAGTGGTGAGGATTTTTATTTTCTTTACATTGAGATGCAATCCACATAAGGTTCATTTGGGTGATGAGGACAGTGATATACTAGAGAGAGTTGTCAGAATGATGGAAACAGGTGAAGACACAGAGAGGAATACAATGGCTAAAGGGGATAGAGATAAATACTGTTGTATCACAACCCTGAAAACAGCAGTGTTCTCTGGGTAGATACACTCACACTATCCCTCCCATGCCCATCCAACCTGTGTATCTGTCCATGTATCTACAAATATATAAGGGTTTGAAGGATATTTGTACAGAAATGTGCAGAAAAAAAAAAAAGTGATGAAAACTGAAGATGCTTGGAATAAACAAGTCCAATGGACTATGTAACCATCAGTCTCTACAACCCTGAGACCAGAAGAACTAGACAGTGCCCAGCTACCAATACCAAGTGCTCTGAAAGAGATTAGTATTTACTCCTGCTTGATTTAATGTAATCTAAACCAAACTCAAAATTATAAAAATGACTGGTGTTACTCCTCAGAAAAATACTGGAAGAATCCTTCAGGTCTAGAATCGATTTCAACCTCGTGGCTCAATGATCAGCCAAGCCATAGATAGGTTTACAGTGAGGACACTAGAAAAAGGTATGCTCACCAGGGAATAGTCAACCATTCATGATCAAAAGACCTGAGGACAAAATTCAGAAGGGTTAGAAAATGTGAACCATAGGGAAGAATTGGGATAACGTTGTTGCATAGAGGGGATTATAATCACTGAGATGAAACAAAGTGAATGGTTTGTTAAATGTACAGTTGATGATCTCTGTAAACCTTCACTCAATTCCCAATAAAGTTTCCAAAACAAAGTGTTGCCACTAGGGTTCCAGTTCATACATGCATGGGTTTATTCCAAACAAAGCATGTTTAAATATGTCTCTGTGATCAGTGAATGCCTTTAGGCAAACTTTCTCAGTGATACACTCAGTCTCGTTACATTGCCTTTGGTAATAAAACAAACAAACATTTTGTGCTATAAGAAGAAGAAAACAAATTTTAAGTCAGGGCTAATATCAATTTTTTAACAAAATTCAGCAGACATCAAATCACTGAAGCTTTGCAGTGCATTTATGGGAGTGCTGCCCCATATAAAACAGGTTTTAGATGATTCAAGCATTTAAAGGAAGGTCAGAAAGACCTCAAAATGAGTGGATAAAAAAAACCAACTGTGGCTGAAATCCAGAAATTTGTACAAGACTATAGAAATTGCCATGGATGCGATGATTACTGAAGTTGGGATCTCACATGATAGGGAATTTTCAATTTTAAGTGAACACTGTGGCATCTCAAGCTCTCTGCTGGGTGGGCCAAAAGTGTTGCTTAAAGATCAGCTAGACTGACAAGCTCAGCTTTCCATGAGACTCTTAAGCAAGGTGGAAGCTAATGAAGATGATTCTATGGAACTAGTTGTAATGGTGACATGAGTGTAGGATTGATGGATGCAATGCAGAGACCAAGGTCCAGTCTCAACAGCCACTCCTGAGGATATCTGTGGGCTAGTTCAAGGCAGAGACATCATCTCTGAATGTTATGGTGACTATTTTGGGGGATCCCAAAGGCGCCATCTGATATATTTTTCTTGAAGTAACAGGGAAATTATAGAGACTAATTATAAAGAAATTAAAAAAAAAAATCGACAACTGCATTGGGTAAGACAAATACTAGGAAAGCTGCACAGAGGGAGCCCCCCACCCTCTCCCATGTAATAACAATGCACCTGTTCATTCTTTGAGGGCTGTTGTTCAAGTGCCCTTGAGTCAATTCTGACTCATAGCAACTCTGTAAAGGGTTTTGATGTGTGTTTGAACCACTGACCTGGTGGTATAATGAGAATTTCTCTGGGAAACCTTTCCACATCCATGATACAGCTCTGATTTTGTCCCTTCAGGCTTCTTTTTATCTAACATACCCTCACATAAAGTATGTAGGAACAAATCCAAAAGATTTCAATATGTGTATACGTGTACACACACATACATGGGGCTTCCAAAATTTGTAGATATGGAGTTTAAAAATGATAGACAATTTCCACCAACATTTTGAAATTATTTTGGTATGTGTGCATAGGAATATATATAGCTACATAACAAAAGAAGTATTGAGTTTTTGCATCCCCATTAAGGTGAACAGAAACACAGCTGACTTTTTAATGTTGGTTTCTTCAGCAAGCATATGCTATAGTATATTCTCTTATCGGTTCTAATAATTGCATGCAGATTGTTTCAGATTATCTATACAGATCATCTTTCCATCTGCATGTTTAATAATAGTTTTGTTCCTTTCCAGTCTTTGAACTCTTTATTTCATTTCCTTGTCTTCCATGAGAGCCATCAATGCAATGCTCAGTGGGAATGGAAACAGGCAACTGTGTTTTGTTTTGTTTTTAAAGTTTTTATTGTGAATTATATGATAGTTTACATGGGAGAACATTAGCTTTACATTCATCCTATCATATTCCATTTCATTGCAATGATTACAACCACCTCCACGCATCATC
>NW_006408541.1:22342916-22389235 GCF_000296735.1 Chrysochloris asiatica | reverse complement strand
CAAAAATAAAACCATATCCAACTGACCAGTTGTCTTTGCTGTGCAGGTCAGTGTGTGTTCACAGCAGTGGGTGGGGGTGTCCACTCACTCAGGCTCCTCCTCTAGTTACCACTGTGAAGGTGCACAGATAGATATTGAGAGATGAACGGGAGAAAGATTGGCTACTATTTTTAGTCTCTGAAAGTCAGGTATCTGCATATGCATAGTGTAATTCTCAAAATAGCTGTGTTCTTGTGTGTAGTAGTTGGTGTTGACTCTTGCCTTTTATGTTGGGGTTTTACAGAGTGTTCATACAGTTTGTCTGTATGGCCAGACTTGCTTTTTTTTGCTGGGTAGGTAGGAATAAAGGGTCCTGCCCAGGTGAACTTTATGCCTGGGCCCCAGAGTCAGACGTCATAAGCAGCCACCAAATGATCAGCCCATGGGACCAATGGGTCTCCTCTCAGGGACCGCCTCACAGTGCCATGGGAAAACTGTGGGCACAATGCTGGGCACATTTGAGGGGTGTGCTCCCACCCACCTGAAGGTATCTGAGCTGGGCAGAGAGTGTGTGACAAGGGAGAGGAGGAAAGAAATGTGTAAAATCCCCCACACCTCTTTTTTCAAATGCCACTGTGTAGTTTTTAGCACTGTATCACTGTATCAGTCTGGCTGTGGCCCCACCCTCTGATCTCAGCCCAGGTGGAGTGGCCATAGGGAGAGTCTTGCATCCAATCAATTCAGAAATTGCCATATTTTCCTTTCTGCAGTCAGATTTTCCCACCGGTGGGTGCAGAAACTGATGTCCTGCACCTTCTGCTAGATCCAGAGCTCTGGATCTGCTCTGTGAAAGTGCCTCCCCCAAGGAGCCTGTCCTACCTTACTCTGCTTCTCCCACCTCCAACCGGAAATTGGCAACTCTGTTTTAAAGATGAAGATTTTATTATTTCCTCCATGAACATGGTGATCATAGGTTTCTTCTAGCTATTCTTTCTCAGATTAAGATCTTGGTTTTCTGCTGTAGATGATGATTTTGCTTTTAAATCCTACCAAGCTTGAACTGATGCATTTTTATACCTATTGCAGAATTTTTGCGTTTTATTCTCTCCTCTCTTAATATGCTTATATGTTGTTGTTGTTGTTAAGTGCCATCGAGTCGGTTCCGACCCATAGCGACCCTGTACAGGGTTTCCGAGGGTGTAAATCTTTACGGGAGTAGAAAGCCTCATCTTTCTCCTGCGGAGCGGCTGGTAGTTTCAAACCGCTGACCTTAAGGTTCGCAGCCCGATCCGTAACCACTATGCTACCAGATGCTTATATAGTGAATTATATTAATGGATTTACTAATGTTGAACCAATATTGATGTCCTAGAATAAGCTTTTTTTTTCTATTTGTATACAATGCTGAATTGTTTGCTAATATTTTGTTTGCGGTAGTGCATCTAATTTTCCTTTTCTCTTAATGAACTTGTCTGGTATTGATAAAAAGGCTGCACTGGCATCAGAAAATTATGAGAGAAAGGCTCTTTTTTCCATTCTCAGCAAGTGTTTATGTAAGATTGGGGTTACCTGTCCCTTCAATATTTGTCTGATTATACCTGTGAGACCCTCTGGGACTTGATGTTTTCTTTGTTGGAAAAATTTTAGCTGCTGATTCAACTTCAGTCTTTGTCATAGAATGACACTGAATATTAGCTTTGAAATGCATTTTCTTCATTCATATTTAGTCTGGAATGAGTCCATTTCCACTACATTTTTAGTATATTGGTCTGAAATGACATATAGCATCCTCACTTGAGGAGCCCCATGGCCCAATGGTTACTCTCTGCATCTACCAAAAAGGTTGGCAGTGTTAACCCAACTGGTGGTTCCATGGGAGTCCTGGTGTGGTACTGTGGGTTAATGAACTGGACTGCAAAGTTAACTTGAACCACAAGGTTGGTTTAGAAATTCTAAACAGGGTCGCTATGGGTCAGAACCAACTTGACGATGGCACTTAACAATAACAATGGTTCCACAGAGTCTTGTTGTGGTGCTGTGGGTTTATGTGTTAAACTGCAAAGTCAGTCTGAACCACAAGGTTGGCGGTTCAAGCTCATCAGCTGCTTCTTGGAAACCCTACACAAGGTCACTGTGTGTCAGTGCTGACTCAACAGCACTTAACGACATAATGCTAGATTTTTTTTTTTTTTTTTAAACTATCCAGTAACCTTAATGTAGTCTTTTAAGTGGTAGTCTGTGGTGGCTTGGTTTGGTGGGTTGAGATGGATCCCTTTAGTGATAACAGTATCTAAATAATTCCACCCCAGAGCAAAAGAAGACCATTTAGATGTGCTCATCCAGTAATCAGCCAGTTAAGGAGTCTCTTAGTCTTCAAGGATTAGAGAACAAGAAGCTTCTCTGCAGAGAATGGGCTTTGCTTTGTGTGTTCTGGCACAGGGGACGCACTGCCCCTTCCCTCCAGTGGGAGTGTTCAGTAGAGCTGTTCATTAAATCCTTCTCCTTTTCTTACTTGGAGTTCCTGTATGGTGTAAACTATTAAGCACTCAGCTACTAGCCAACAGGTTGGTAATGTGAATCCACCCAGAAGTACCTCCATAGAAAGTCCTGGTGATCTACTTCTGAAGGATCACAACTATTGAAACCATAGAGTGCAGTGGCACTCTGAAACACAAGGGGTCAGTCACCATGAGTCAGAAGGAATTCACAGCAACAGGTTTTGCTGTTTTCCTTATTTACCAGATGCCCTGAATCATGCTTCTAGTGAGACTTTTGACTTTCTTCTCTCTGGACTGGCATTAAAGGCTGCTACAGCTACAAAGTGCCCAGTGTACTCTATGGTCAGTCCTGGTCAGTCAGCCCTTGAAGGCATCAGTACAGTTGGCCTTGTTAAGGGCTTCCTCTTGCATTTGGGGTGGGAGGAGGTTCTCTTTACCCTAACCCCCACCCCCACCCCTAGCCATATCATCTTGTAGTAATTCCTTAGGGTATGGGCGTGACATTCTTAAGTAGTCATCCTTTCCTCAGTCCAGGTTTAGAGACATTTTTCTGTTACTTTGGGAATCCTGTGAAGCCAATAGATGATCAAACCTGAAGGTAGTTTGACCCCCACCCCCTGCCCATGTTCTTAGAGATGGTGTTAGAAGTGATGGCAGCATATAGGGGCCGTTCCTTTAAACTCCTGCAGTTGCTCACTTTTGCAAATACATATAAGGCATTTATCAAAGTCTCTGGCACAGAGTAAATGTGCCCCCTGTTTACTCTTCACTCTTCTTGAATTGTATCTTCTAGAAATTGCTCCCATGTAGCCTGGAGATCAACTTGATCATTTGGTAGCCACTTAAGAGCTTTACTGTATTCAACAAGTGTCCTCATCTTCATCGGTTCTTTCTGGATTTGGTTAGTCATCAAAACCATTACTTTCTCTTGCTGATGGAGGATGCTAACCAGCTTTCTACAATCTTTCTCTAATTTCCATGCTAAATAATTCTGAAATCTATTCTGTCTGTGAGGACCCAGGATTCATTCTTTCAGTAAGGTATTTATTGTGTGCTTAAGTGGTGCTATAGGATAAGCACTGGACTCCAAAGTCAGCTTGAGCTGCAAGGTTGGCAATTGAAACATACCAGCCACTCCTTGGAAACCCTGTACAGGGTCACTATGAGTCAGAATTGATTGCCTCGATGGCATTCAACAACAACTACTGCGACTTACCTGGCACAGTTCTAAATGCTTAGGGTTAAGAAGAACAACAACAAAACAGTAACCGAAGCAGGAAAGGAACAGCAGCAGCAACAGAAAAGCAATCCTCACCTTCCTGGTGTGCCTTCTAGTGGGAGGAGAGAGATAATAGCATGTAGAGTGAAGCCCGCAGTATGCCAGATGCTAAACAACAAGGAGATGCATGAAGCAGGGAAGAGGACGGAGAAATGTGCTGTGGAGGAGGGTAGTTTCCAATGTTAATAGAAAGATGAGAATAGATGTTCCTGGAAGGGAATGCCTTAATAAAGACTTGTAGGAAGTAAAGTAGCCAACTCTGCTTATTTGGGGAAGATCATTCTAGTGAGTTGTTGTTGTGTGTGTCATACAATCAGTTCTGACTCATAGTGACCCATGTAAAGGGCTGGGTTTTGAAGGTGCCATTAGTGGATTAGAACCATCAACCACATGATTAATTGTTCTTAAGTACCATTGAGTCATTTCCGATTCATAGCAACCCTGAATAGGTTTCTGAGGAGTGACTGGTAAGTATGAACCATCGACCTTGCAGTTCAAACCAACCTTGCATTCAACTGCATGAACCCACAGAACCACACCAGGACACAATTAATAGTCCAGTGCTTATCCAACAGCACCACAACAATATGGTAGCAAACAACAGTTGCCAATCCAGGTGGAAATGTTGAGCAGACAGTTGGACAAATGAACTGTCTGCTGGGATGGGACTCCAGGTGTGGCACTGTAAGATCAGGACTGGAACTGTGAACAACAAATTCGGCAGTTCAAACCCACCAGCTGCTCTTTGGAAACCGTATACAGACTCGCTATGAGTTGGAACTGACTTGAAAGCACTAAAAACAACAGACTGGGCTGAGGTCTGCACTGAAGATACCACTTGCGGGAAACATCAGCATATAGACAGGTTTTAAAGCCCAGAGATGGAACAAGATCATCAAGGAAATGAGTGTGAATCAGGATTGGCAAAAAATGGCCATGGGCCATGTTCAACTAGCTGCTTGTTTTTGTTAAGTAAAATGTTACAGGAACACTGCCACCTCCATTCATTTATAGACTGTCTCTAGCTGCTCTCACACTAAAAGTGGCAGTGTGCAGTAGCTGCCAGAGATCACTCGGCCCACTGATCCTAATATGATCTGAGCGGCCACTAGTGTGAAGGTAAAGAAGAGTCCCAAGAATTAAGCAAACAAGGTTGGGGTGTTTACAAAGGACCAGCAAACAAACCAAGGAGTTAGGAGCTATGGAGGGAGAAGGAAAACCAGAATTGTCATGTCCTGGAAGCCAAATGTAAGACATGTTTCAAGGAGGAGTTAATCATCAGCTGAGTTAGTTAAATGGGAAGCTCGAACTCTGAGTAGGGAGTTCTGGGGTGCTATGGGTTAGGCTTTGGACTGGAAGGTTCAAGCCCACCAGTCACTCTACAGGGGTAAGATGAGGCTCTCTGTTATCCATAAAGATTTATTCAGCAATGTGAAGGTCATGGCTAATTTTCAAAGAGTTGTTTTAGTAGAACAGTAGGGTTAGAGTTACTTTGGTTGAATGGGTTCAAGAAATCATGTTGTCAGCTGCCAATGAGTTCACTCTGACTCAGAACATAAGAGAGTAGAACATTGCTTGGGACAGGCCAGCTTCATAGGAGGTGGTATGTTTGAGTTCATTGCTGTGGCCTTCTAACCAGAATAAGGCCATACAGTGTTCTCTATGGCCCATAAGGTTTTCATTGATAATTTTCATAAATTGATTGCTAGGCCTTTCTTCCTAGTCTGAGTTAGTCGCTCTGCTGAAACATGTCCAATCACTTGTCCATGGGTGACCCTGCTGTTATTTGAAATACTGGTGTCATACCTTCAAGAATCATAACAACATGGAAGCCACCACAGTAGGGCAAAATAGCAGATGGATGCTAGTCAAGAAAAAATGGAGAAAACGTAAATATAAACACAGGGAATAGGACAGCATTGGAGATGAAAGAAGGGTTGGTTGTTCTTTGTGTTGTTTTCATAAGACAGTAGGAACAAGGTCTGTGTAAGATAATGAAAATGAATTGCTACTGAGGGAAATTTTGATGTTGGATCAAAAGCGGACAATTGCTACATCAGTATCTGAAGTAAGGAAAAGGAAATAAAATTTGGTGCATTGAGTAGGACTGGCCTTATCGTAAAAACAAATCATCCATAGAACCAGGAGGAGAGGTGAGTATGTGGGCATGGGTGTTGGCCATGAGAGTTTGAGGAAGTCTCTTCAAATGCCTTCAGTTTACTCAGTGACATAGGCAACAAAATTTTCCACTGAGAGTGTGAAGGGGCAGAAGTGCTGAAGATTAGAGGCATATTCTCCAGGTGACTGAGGAATTACAGGCTCTGTGCCACAGGGCATGACTGGGCAACGTGGGCAGTCTGAGTACGTGCTGACAGCTATAAAGTGACGGAGTCAACAGTATGGCTGTGCTCTGTCAGCTACAAAAGGGAAACCCTGGAGTAGGCAAACAGCCTTGTGGTCTTGTGAGTATCAGGAGATGAGAGTGGGGTTGTGCAGTGAAGGAAGAATGCAAACTAGGGACTGGAAAGACTGGCCAAGCAAGTCAAGCTGGGCAGAAAGCAGAGATTAGCCCTGCTAGTGCTGTGTGGTAAACCAAAAGGTCAGTAGTTCAAATCCACCAACTGCTCTGTGGGAGAATAATGAGTGTCTGCTGCCATAGAGATGTTAAAGTCTTGAAATTCCTAGGGAGCAGCTCTGATCTGTCCTACAGGGTCAGTAAGAATCAGAAGTGTCTCAGTGGCAGTGAGGTTTAGAGAGAGGAGGAGGTGTCCTGGTGGCGTAATGGATTTAGCATTGGTCTGCTAACTGAAATGCTGGTAGTTTGAACCTATCAACCCATGTGGCAGTCAGGCAGCCTCAGAAGCCCCACAACAGTTCCACTGTGAGAGGGGATCCCACTGTGAGAGGGGATCCCGTAGCAATGATTCCGAGAGAGGAAAATGAACAGATAGTAGGTCCTGGGGAGGCTGAATTGTTTGGAATGAACTGTATAGGAAGTGAAGGAACCCTGGTGATAATAGTGCATTAAGCATTGGTCTGTGTATCTGAAAGGTCGGCATCTCTAACCCAGCAGCCGACTAGACTGTCTGCTCCTATGCAGATGTGCAGAATCAGATACCCTAAGGAGCTGACGGGGAGTAGGGTCAAACTCGATGGCAGTGATTTTGGGGACTGGAAAAGACAGGACATGGGGTCAGAGTGAGTGGTGCTGTGGAATGTGTCGCACTGCTAAACAAAAGTTAGCAGTTCAAACCCACCAGCTGCTGTGCAGGAGAAAGTGCTGCTGTCTTAATGGGAATAAAGATTTACAGACTTGGAAACCCTACATAGGTTTGCTATGAGTTAGAATGGTCTCAGTGGCAATGGGTTTGCTTTGAGTGTAGGTTATTTTTAAATGATCTCTTGTTCATGAAACAACCAATTTTCATAGATGCTTTCTCTGGATTTCCCTAGTTATGCACCGTTGAATAAATAGATCTCTGATAACATAGTGATTATGAGTCGGGCTGCTAACTCAAGGTCAGCAGTTCAAAACCACCAGCCACTCCACATGAAAAAAGGAGACTTTCTGATCCCGTAAGGATTTACAGCCTCAGAAACTCTATGCAGAGTTGTTATGAGTCAGAACCGACTCCATGGCACACCACCATTCTGTCTGATGTGGCTTAAACAACTGTTATCAATATCTCTTGGTAAATTAAGTGCTTTGCATATAGACCTTCATGTGTTGTTGTTAAGTGCCCTGGAGTCAGTTCCAAAGAGCAGCTGGTGAGTTTGAACCGCCTACCTTGCAGTTTACACCAACTTGTGGTCCAGCGCTTGTCCTACAGTGCCAGGACTCACGTAGCGCACCTTAAAGAGGCTAGTGGCATTATATCCCCATTTTACAGATGGGAGTACAAAAGGATACAAAATGCAATTAATTTTCTTAAGGTTGTATAACAACTTGCTGAGTAAAGCTGGGATTTATCTCAGATCCTTCTGTCTTCAAAGCATGTGGTTAATTACCCCTTTCTTGCATACCTGTTAGATAAACAGGCGCTAAAAGGCTACCACATTGCCTGTTAGTGGCCAAGCCAGGATGTCTGAGTCCCAAGCCAAAGCTCTTTCACTATGATTTGTGAAGCTGAGTTTTATATGAAGAAAAACATCAGTGTTGGAGGACACAGATGATACGGTATGCAGTTGATCCAGGCTTTGCTTACTGAAAGTGAAGAGGACTTAAAATACACCTCAATGTAAAGAAAACAAAAATCCTTACCACTGGGCCAATAAATAACATCCATTTACATGGAGAAAAGATTGAAGTTGTGAAAAAGACTTCATTTTACTCAAGTCAACCATCAACATTCACGGAAGCAGCAGTCAAGAAATCAAATGACCTATTGGCATTAGGCAAATCGGTGGCACAAGACCTCTTTAAAGCATTCAAGAGCAAATATATCAGTTTGAGGACTAAAGTGCGCCTGACCCAAGTCGTGTTTTGTTTCAGTAACTTCATATGCATGTGAAACTTGGACAATGAATAAAGAAGACCATAGAAGAATTGCTGTATGAGTTACAGTATTTGAGGAGAATATTAAAAGTACCATGGAATGTCAATAGAATAAACCAATCTGTGTTGGAAGAAGTGTAGCCAGAATGCTCCTTAGAAGCTAGAATGGCCAGATTTTGTCTCTCATACTTTATATTATCAGCAGGGACCAGTCCCTGGAGAATGATACCGTGTTGGGTAAAGCGTAGATTAGGAGCAAAAGAGGAAGATCCCCAATGCGATGGATTGGCACAGTGGCAGCAGCAATGGGTTCAAGCACAGCAATGATCGTGAGTTGGGGCAAGACTGGGCAGTGTTTCATTTTGTTGTGCATAAGATCACTATGAGTCAGTACAGACTCAACAGCACCCAACAACAACAACAACAAATGTATCACTCCTCTCCAACTGCTCTGTGGGAGAAACATGAGGCTTTTGTGTGCCCATCAGGATTGACAGTTTAGGCAATCTGATCCAGCATTGTTCTGAGTTGTAATTGACTTGATGGCAGTGCCTATTTTGACACACCAGGTGCCCTTTTCACTGAAAGACACCTATTTCCTTTTGATTAAACTGGGTCTCTCGCTTTTTCTTTTTTCACTCTCATTGTGAAAAGACTTCTTGGTGAAAAAGTCCTTTTTTTGTCTTGCCTTCGTATTTGGTGTTGCTTTAACCCCCTCTTTTTTTCTTTAATTCTTTAATGAATCTGCATTTTCCTTTTCCACAATTTCATTTCTTCTTCTATCTAACAGCATGGGCCTTTCCATCCTTTTGACAGAGTTCTACAACAAAGGTTAATTACTTTATAATTTCATTCTCTTAAAAAAAAAAAAACATACACACACTAGAATTGCTAATTTTAACTGTGCTTGTCAGTAGGTTCATGCAAATTCACTGTAATTAAACCAGATGTTTTCTTGTGCCTGAAAGTCAGGTGGTAATTTCAGGGAAATTTTCATTTCAACATAAAAGGAACTGAGTTTTACCAAGGAAAGTTTCCTTCTCACCTTTGCTCCCTTGCCTCCATTTCCATATCTAAAAAGTGGGGTTAATGATGATGAACGAAGAAAATTGTGAGGTTAATGGGCAGATATATAAGAGCACATGGCCCTGAACCATCAATTGGAGTTTCCTTTCCTTCTGATCTTGTCCAAACTATTTTCTGTCTCTTTATCCCAGGTGCCATATTGGTTGGTTAGTTGGTTGTTCATTATAAAAAGGCTCAGAATTAACTTGAGAAATACAAGTAATCTGAGAATGATTGAAAGGCTATGGGAGCCTGGAAGGGAACCTTAAGAGAAAAGACAGAGATTGTAACAATTTCAATCTACTCATATTTTCAAATATTAATGGAGGAAACGTGTTTTTGCCTCAGATAAATCTCTACATCTTAAAGACATCAAAATGTTGGGTTTTGTGGAACTATGTGAAACATTTTTCTAGCAATCAGTCATTGGTTGATGGAGGAGAGCTCTAATTGGATTGGCTATTTCCACGGCTTTCAAGTATGAACACGGCATCATGAACACACAGGTAGAAAAAGCCACTAATGATAACAGGCCAGTATGAGTTGGCTTTGCAGATAGCTAAAGCATGTATCCCCACCTCCTCAATACAGCACACATACATTTGTTGTGTTAAGTGCCGTCGAGTCAGTTCTGACCCATAGTGACACATTGTTGTTGTTGTTGTTATGTGCCGTGGAGTCGGTTCCTACTCATAGCGACCCTGTATAGGGTTTCCAAGGCTGTAAATCTTTACGGGAGCAGAAAGCCTTATCTTTCTCCCGCGGAACAGCTGGTAGTTTCAAACTGCTGACCTTGAGGTTTGCAGCCCGATTCGTAACCACTACGCTACCAGAGCTCCTTATAGTGACACATAGACCCTACTAATTCAAGAAAGGGGCATTTTGATCTTGGATATTATTTCTTTCCTTCACTCCTACCATTCATTCATTAACTCATTCCATGAATAGTTAATGAGTAGACTGAACTGGTGCATGTTTAGCTGTGTATATTCTCAACATAATGATACATTCAAACTATGGTATTGGATAAGATTATTGAATATACCATGGGCTTCCAGAAGACGGAACAAATAAATCTTCGAAGAAATACAACTAGATGCTCCTGAGAAACAATGATGACATTAGACTTATGTAATTTATTTTGCTGTTCCGTCTTTTCCACTGTCCAGCTTTTATATGTATATGAGATGAATTCTAAGCCCATGGCTTGGATCAGATGCATCTTGCTCTTTTAAATATGACATCTTTGCTTTTAAAATTTTTTAAATAGATCCTTTGCAACGGATTTTCCCAATAAAACTCATTTGACTTTTGCTCTTATGATGTGGGTCCTAATAGAATGGAATCATTGAAAACTTTCATTTCTTCTTCATTTTTCAGAATGTTGTTTATCAGTCCAGCTGTGAGGGTTTCCACTTCTTGTTCAGGTGTAAATATTACTGAAGGCCATAAGCTCTGCTCCTCACCTGTAAGTGCTTCAAGTTGTCTTCATTTTGGCAAGCAATACTATGTCATCTGTATATCGTAGGTTGTCCGTGAGTCTTCCTCCAATCCTGCAGCCGCATTCTTCTTTATATACATCAGGCTTTCATATGATTTCTTCAGCCAATAGATTGAATAACTAAGGTGAAAGGATACAACTCTAGCATCCACCTTTTTACAAATCTGAACCTTACAATGTCCCCTTGTTCTGTTCAAGTGATGACCTCTCGGTCCATGTAGAGGATCTGTCGATACACAGCTGAGTGTTCTGGAATTCCTATTCTTCATCATGCTCAGCACAATGCCTAACTCCCTCCCAGGGGTCAATCAGAAAGCATAACTGCATTTCTATTTATCTTCTACAATATCTCCAGGCAATCTTCATAAACATCTAAAATGTACTGAGGGAGCCCTGGAGGTGCCATAGGATAAGCGCTGGACTTGTATAACCACAAGGTTTGGCAGTTCATACCTACCAGGGGCTCCGTGGGAGAAGGATGAGACTTTCTGCTCCCATGAAGATGTATAGCCTCAGAAACCCTAAACATGGCAGCCGCAGCAGCAGGAACAACAAAGGAGAACTGAGCACTGCTCACACCTTCCAGGCATGGTAAGGTGTGGATAGTTTTTGACTCCTACACTAAACAATTAGGATTACTCAACTACTTCTCTGAAGTATTCTTGGTAGTAAGAAACAATGGAAACAAGTTCAGTGTCCATAAGACACGGTTCAAATAAAACGGTACATCCACATAATCAACTGCATCAATGGGGAACTCGTGATTTCCAGGATCTAGTTAGTGGACAAAAAATACAAGATGCATAGAATAGCCCCTGTGCTACCTTTTATATAAGAAACGGGGGGAAAAGAGGACTATTATCAACTACTAGAAAAATATATTAACAAGCAAAGAGAAACCTAAAATGAACATGGATACCTTCCAGGTGTGGCTAGGAGCAAGTGGAAGGAGGTAGGTGTGGTGGCAGTACTTCTGTGAATGAATCCTTTTATACAGTTCAGACTCTGCAACGATGGATCTGTTTTGCATATTTTAAATGGCAGATAAGGCAAACCCTACAACTGAATGAAATGAGTCTAACTGGGGATCGCATTGAGAGTACTTGTGTGACCATACAGAGGGAAGAAGGAGCAAGACAAGTGACTGTGGGGCACAGGGTTTTATTATACACCCTCAGTGAGACAGTCTATGGACAGAATAAACTGAAAAGAAAGCCTTGGCCTAACTTACTACTTTTATTGTTTGTTGGTGGTGTTGGTGGTGGAATTCTGAAATGGTTTTGTATATATTGTCGGATGGAACAAATTATGTGGCTGTTGGAAGCCAGGGGTCTCACCAGGGAAGAACTATGTATAGAATAAGCAAAAGTCCAGAAGAATAATGTTGTGTTAGATTTGAAACAGTATGCACTCAAGAGTTAAAACAGAAACATTATATTCCCGAACTCTACCTCCTTAAACAGTCTAGAATCAATAACACCCCATTGAGCATACATAAATGTATATCTTACTGTCAAAATATCATTTCCCACTGAAAGCAACCAGAAATTCTTAAATACGTGGTTGATTTCAGGTCTGGGGTGAGGTGCATTTCAAGAAAAGACTAGAATAATTTGCTGTCCAAGAAAGCAAGAAAAGCTAATGAAGAAATATTGAAATGACCTAGGACCCAGCTTGAAGAGACTGCAACTGTTTTATCTGGGACAATTTAGGCATCAAGATTAATATTGATAAAAATGGCTTTTAATACATTTAATTAAAAAATGATCTGAGTCTGTAGGGACACTAAAATGGGAGTGAGGACAAAAGAAGAATGAATTTCTATAAAGAAAGCAAGCTTAGTAAGTGTAGAACAGATGATACATATAAAATCACACCTATAATCAGCACTCGTGTGATAGCTGATCCAGGCATGGAGTATCAGTGATTGAGTTTAAAATCATACCTTTAACCCGCACTCATGTGATAACTGATTGACTTGAAGAATATCAAGGAGTGCTGAAATGCCGGAGTAAAACATTGGTGGGGATGACGATATTGAAACTATTGAAGTCTCACGCCACAAATTAGCTGTTGATTTACAAAGGAAAAAAAGTATTGTATTTGCGGAAGAGGGAAGAAGGTGGTTTGGGTGGTCCCCATCTTATCTAAGTGACAAATGTAGCATCACCAATAGAGGAACTAGGTGACAGTGACTCTCTTGACATTCTACAGAGTCTGTAGGTGTTACAGACGGCTAGCACGCTTGGCTGGTAACCTAAAGGTGGGATATATGAGTCCATCCAGAAGTGCCTTGGAAGAAAGTCCTGGTAATTTACTTCTGAAAAAATAAACCACTGAAAACCCTCTTAAGTACAGTTGTGCTCTGACATGTTTGGGGTTGCCATGAGTTACAGTTGAGTTGACAGCAACTGATTATAATAATAATACATTAAGAAATACTAAGGGGCTTCAAATTGTTGGTG
The DNA here is from genome assembly GCF_000296735.1 of Chrysochloris asiatica. Classification (NCBI taxonomy): domain Eukaryota; kingdom Metazoa; phylum Chordata; class Mammalia; order Afrosoricida; family Chrysochloridae; genus Chrysochloris; species Chrysochloris asiatica. Next base: position 22,375,953 of record NW_006408541.1, on the reverse strand, counting down.
GAAAAAAAATGGATTTGAAAGATAACAGAATTTCCCCACGAACTTTTTGAAGCCCCCTTGTATATATCACTGGAGTCCTGGTGTGGCACTTTAGGATAAGCACTGCACTGCTAACCACAAGTTCGGCAGTTCAAACCCACAAGTTGGTCCTCAGAAACCCTATAGAGGGTAGCTATGAGTAAGAACCAATTCTATGGCACTTAAAAACAAAACTACATCACTATTCATGGAGTTTTTGTTTTTATTTGCCAAAAATGTCTTGTTCTGTTTCCTCCCCACCCCCACCCCCCATAGAATCAAGTTTAACATTATCAGAACCATGAACATGGACTGTGTATGAGGTTATTTTTGTATGACTGGTATATAATTTAGATGTTATATGAGACTGTATTTGTAGGGGAAGGTCTTTATTCTTAGGTACATGCATGCTGATGATTTTAGGGGTCCTTTGTTGACTTTCAAATAGTGAAACACAATATATTTTTGTAACCTAGACGTCCAAGAGATTTGATGTTGTTAGGCACTAATGACCAGCTGAGCTGTGGAATGGCAACAAAAACTTCATACAGGAAGAAAGCAAAAGGTCATTTAAAAAGACAGGAAAGAAGAAAAGGCCAAAGGGGATGTCAGAACAGATTCTGAAACTTGCTCTTGATGAAGAGAAGTAAAGCAACTGGAAGAAATGAAGTAAAAGAGGTGATTAAAAAATTTCAAAAGGTAATTTGAGAAGACAGACAAGTATTGTAATGAAATGTGAAAAGACCTGGAGTTAGAAAACAAAAGGGAAGAAGACAGTGAGCATTTGTCAAGATGAAAGAAATGAAAAAAATTCAAGCCTCAAGGTGAAATATTGAAGAATTCTGTGGACAAAATACTGAATAATGTAGGAAGCATCAAAAGAAGATGGAAGTAACACACAGAGTCAATATACCAAAAAGAAATGGTCGATGTCCAACCATTTCAATAGAGATACCATACGATAAAGATGACTAGAAGAAGAAATAAATATATCTTTGAAGAAGTACACCCGGAATGCCCCTTACAAGTATACTTGTAAGGGGCATTCTGGTGAAGCTTCATGTCTCGTACCTTATACATATTAACAGGAGGGATGAGTTCCTGGAAAAGATGTCATACATGATAGAGTGGTGGACCAGTGAAAAACAGAAGACCCTAATGAGATGGATTGACACAGTGGCAACAACATTGGGCTAAAACATAACTGTAAAGATGTCACAGGGCCAGGCATTGGTTTCCATAGCCTCGTTACAAGTTGCTGAAATGACAAATTCTACAGATGCCCCTGAAGACAGTTGTCTAGCTCTGATGACAGCAGCATGAATCTGGTCAACTCAAGTGGAGAGGTTCCTTTTTGGCTTCCTGAGGGGGCACGCCAGTTAATCAGCAGGAGCAATGCTTCATTCTCAGCTTGTCCATAAGGTGGTAGAGATCCCAGCACACAGAAACAGTGCCTCTTTCCATTTCTTCTCTTGGGAGAAGGACACCTATTTGTGGTTTCCAGCAGGTGCCCACTATTCTTCCTTCAGTGGTTCTGGAGGTGAGGCTTTGGGACTGAGGACTGGTGTTTTGTGTGGTTGTTGTTTTTAATAATCATGTCCACACATCTCAGTAGATAGGAAATTGATGTTTTATTAATGGTGTTTAATTAAATTTTAATTTCAAAGCACTGCGGGTGTCCCATTGTTTTGATTTTTCCAACCCCCTGGTGACAAGAAGAATGGGACATGGGACGAGCTGGGAAAGGCTGGGGCATGCCTTGAGGATTGGCCTTGGGATTTGCTGTCGCACAGGTAGATAATCCTTGGAAAGTAGCTAAGGTGAGCAGAGCACCTTGGAGCCAAACAGAATTCATCCTCTGAGTCCTGAATTTTCACCCCCTGGCTCCCTCCCTGTCTAACAACTGGGACTTCCCTGCGTACATGTGTCACAGAATTAACCTTTTTGTCTCTGACTCTGCTTCTCAAATAGGCACTGAGGACATGGCCATCCTGTACAGCTGGCTAGAGTGGACATCTAGGACTCTGAAAAGCCTTCCCAGGACCACGGGGTGCCAGAGGCTCTTTTAACAAGATATATTTTGACTGTGATTTACTGCGAACGTAATAGTTAAGTTTTCTGAAAACTTCGTCTGCCAGGTGTTACTCCGGTTCCTTTACTGTTGTTGACGTTAAGTGCCGTCAAGTCAGGTCTGACTCATAGCCACCCTGTAGAGGGTTCCAGGGAGTGGCTGATGAGTTTTGAACAGCCAATCTTTTGATTCAAACTAACCTTGCAGTCCAGTGCTTATTCTGACATTATAGACAACACTTAAAAAAAAACAAAAAACTTTCATGGTAAAGTGAGTGAAAGTTTACAAAGAAGATGGTCAGTTTTACAATCAATAAATCATACACTTGGTTTCATCTCAATGATTGCAATGCCATCCATGTAATAACAGTCAGCCCACTTCCTCCTGCTCTTCTTATTTCTACCCCATACTCTTTCTCAACTTGGTCCTCAGGTAAACGTTACCCATCCCATGGTGAGCATACCTTACATGTATTGTTGTTCCCCCTATATACCTGTCTACTGCTTGGTTGAGAATTGGGCCACGAGGATGTGTTCTATTCCAGACATGAAGGCCACACTCTTGGGCTTTTCTAGTCTCTTTCTGACCAGTAAGACCTGGCTTTTCTCCATAATCTTCAGTTTTGCTTCACATGTTCTCCCACTCTATCTAGGACCTGCTAATGTGAGTCCTTCAGTAATTCAGTCTCAGAGTCATGGTGACTGAAGTTCATGTGTCCTATTGGACTAGTTGATTCCAAGCATCTTCAAATATTTAATCTCTCTTACTCTAGCCACACATGGAGAGACTGATCGTTGCATCTTAGGTGGCTGTTCACGAGCTTTTAAGATCCTAATTGTAACTCATCATAGAATGGAGAACATTGTCTTTGTGGACTATGTTATGCCAATTGACCATGGTGTCCCCTGAGACTAGGTAGACCATCCCTGGCAATCTACACAATAATACACAATGTACAGGCACTACTATGAATCTTATTTTCCAGAGGAGAAAACCAAGACTGGGAATTTAGCACCTTGCTGCTGGAATGCTTGGTTCGAGTCTCATTACCTCCTTGGTGGAATAAGGTGCTAAACATTTCAGAACAGTAGATCCAGCTCAAAGAAAAGGTCTGGCAGATTTACCACAGAGCTTATGTGATGTAAACTAAACACAGCTCAGGGTTACCAATATGGCTGTGAAATGATGAGATGAGATGCCAAGATGAGATGCCCACCTTCCTCTTTTGGGTGACGCTTAATTCCAGGAAGTAGAACATTTTGCTCTACTAGAAGAGTTGATGGTGGTTAGAGAGCTGTCCCCTTTGAGGGCTGACTGAGATTCTTTGTTAAATCATAAAGGTGACAGAGACTAAGTTCACATTTCCCTGCTAGCTACAGAGGTGACTGAAAGCACAGTATGCTAGGCTGTGGTGGGAGTGAACATGAGTGTGATCTATAGGCTCTCAGGGAGGGTCACAAAGGAGATGGTGTCAAATGTCCGGTTCTAGGAGGGACCTGAGGAAGCCAGAATCTGATGGTAGGGTTTGAAGTGGCTGTTACTCTGTCCTCAATCTCCATGTGGGCCTTTGCAGTTGAGTATGTGGACCAGGGCACCTTGTAAGTTGCTCATGTGACGTAAGAGGACCAGAAGGTATTGCCACAGAGACTCTGTCCTGAGACCCCAAAGACTGGGGCATTTGTCTCATGTGGCTTTCACTGGTAAGACTCTGCCCAGTTCCCTTCGAATCCCTGTGTTATCTTCATCACCTGTGTGAACAGACAGCTGGAAGTTCAGCGAATTCACTTCCCAATTCCCCCTGCCAGCCCAGCTCTGCATTCCTGACTATGACAACGCCATCCCTTCAGATCCAGAACCGCTGTGCCACACAGCTTACCCTGCAGGCCCAGCTTGCAGCCACCCTTTGCTGGATCTGCTCTGGTGTGACTCCTCTGCCAGTTCCTTCCTGGGAAAATACTTAGTCACACTCTCCAAGTAGGATTCTGGAGAACTAACTACAGACACTCCACCAGGCCAGGGGCAGTCTGGCTGGAGGGAAAGTCTAAACATGGCCAAGATGGAGAAGCGTTCATTAGATCCCATCCCCCCATAAATAAGCTGGCAGCAGTGGTGGACTCCCATGCCAGTGGCACTGTAAGCCTGAGAGGAAACACTTCACTCTATTTGGGGGCAGTCAGGGTAAGCTTTCTGGAGCGAGTATTGTTTGAGCAAAGACTTTTGAGATTAATGCAGTTTGTCTTACAAACAATGGAGAGGTCATTCCAAGCAAGAGAACTGGTGTGGGTAATAACAGAGAGGCAGGAAGAGTTTTATGTTTTTGGAAGTAAAATTAGCTCCATATTCCTGGAGTCTAAGATTCAGAATGAGTCCTGGGGCAAACGGATGATGCGGTTGGCTGTTAACCTAACCAAAAGGTTGGAGGTTTGAGTCCACTTTGAAAGAAAGTCCTGGTGAGCTACTTCTGAAAAATCAGCCCCTGGAAGCCCTAGGGAACACAGTTCTACTCTAACACACATGGGGTCACAGTGAGATGGAGTCAACTGGACAGCTTTTGGTTGGTTTGGTAAAGCTCGGGGCAGAACTGGAAGATGACATATGCAGGAAGCTGAATCAACAGATGTTTTTAGGTGGGAGAAATGAGTGCTGGTGGCCCTGTGGGTGGATGTTGGGCTATTAAGCACAAGGTTGGTGGTTCAAACACACCAGCCATTCCATGGGAGAAAAAAGTGGAAATGAAAATAAATAAATAAAGATTTACAATCTTGGAAACCATACATAGGGTCGGGGTGAGTCAGAATTGACTCAATCACAGTGTATTTGATTTTGGTTTAGATTAATGTCCAGGTCTCCATCCTGAGCTTCTCAGTACAATTGACTGAGCCAGAGAAACTGAGGAGGTGAGTCAGTGTAAAACAGGAGGCTCAGTTTTAGATACTGTGAGGGGGAGATGCCTGCAGAACCCCACGGTGGATATTTGGTTCTAGGTGTATCCAGTTTATTATGTATTATCTGATTTTAATTGTTACAGAGTTTGGGGTTTTCAGACTCCCAAACTCACACGTAAACAATACAATGTAAAGGAATACCTCATTTTATTGTACTCATTTGAATGTACTCTGCTTTTTTTTACTATTAGAAACTTGGTGGTAACCCTGTGTTGAGCAAATATATCCACAAGAGCTTGCCAACAGCATGTGCTCTCTTTTTGTCTCTGAGTTACCTTTTGGTCATCCTCACAAAATTTCAAACTTTTTCATAATGCTATTGCAGGCGTAGTAGACCACAGTATAGGGTAAATGTAACTTTTGTATACACTGGGGAATGAAAGCATATGCTTTCTAGCCATATGTGCTTTATTATGGTGGTCTGGAATATAACACACAGTATCTCCAAGGTGTGCCTGTACTCTTTCTCATTTGGGGGTCCTCAATGTAGGCACTGAGGGTGGTATGAAGTGAGAAGAGGGCAGGGGGTGCAGAAGGGCCAGATGTGAGCATGGCAGATCTGCAGCTGCCCATGGGGACAGTACCCCTAGAGTTGGTACAAGGCATATCTTACGTGGTCCTCCTCAGGAGACCCTGGAAAAGAGGCAGATACAAGCAGGGAGAGGAAAGGCACTGGAAAACAAAACGCTTCCTAGTTGACAAGAGTAGCTTGTCCCCAGATGGCCCCTGCTCACCGTCCTCCTCTGTCTGCACCACCAGCTCTTCACTCTCCATGCGGCCCTCGGGGTTGGACAGCAGGAGCCGCAGCCGGATGGTCATGAAGGGGCGCAGGCCACGCAGGGTGTAGTGGGAGGAAGTCTGGATGACTTCCTCGGCCTCATACTGCTGCTGGTTGAAGACGTACTGGTACTGCACCGTGAGGTTGTAGCTGTGGCACCGGGTCACTGCATAGCCAAAGGGTTCCCATTGCAGGGTCAGCTGCCGTGCTCGGATGTCCACGATCTCCACGTTCTGTGGGCCGTGCACCGGGTCTGCAAGACACAACACAACACACAGGCTCTGAGGAGGTGTCAGGAAGGCAGGATGGTTACCCCAAGGCAGACGGCAGTGCCCTGGAACTGGAAGACAGCTCTTTGAGACTTGGCGGTGAACGCTCCATCCTGACCACCATGATTTGCACTACATAGAGTGCAATTTCATACTTTTCTTTAAACCAATCTCTTCCTCCTCCTTTAAATGCATGCATCTTTAAGAGCGCATAACCCTATGTAAGGAGAAAACCCGAATCATGCATCATAAATCATATTCACCATAAAATTAAAAGCAAGATTGCTGACTGCCCAGAGCTGGAGGCAGGGGGAAATGGGGCATGGCTACCTAATGGGTACAAGGTTTCCTTTTGGGGTGATGAAAGATATTAGTCTTCATAATGGTTACTGCCCAATACTGGATGTACCAAGTACCACAGAGCAGTTCACTTACAAATGTTTATGCTAATAATTTCACCTGAATTTAAAAAAGGTGAAGAGACAAAAAAAAAAAAAAGGCAATATTTTAAATTACTGAAGGGTCATCAGGGCACCACGCCATACCGTATATCTTAGATATCATGCACAGCACACAACACTACACATTTGGAAGGCTGCTGGAGTTGTGAACTGCCTCTGTATGTCTGATCTCCTCACGAGTTAGAGAGTAAGGCTTTCACCCCATGGTGGTTACAGGGTCCTTCCAAGTTATGTAACTTCTTTGACTGCATTCTTTCCTGGGGAATCAGTCTCTCTGCTTCAGTTAACAAGACAGCACAAAATGGAAATGCAGACACTGCCCTTGGTATCCAGCACCCAGCCGATCCAAGTGGCCACCATGATTGTGGAACTGACCATCTGGGCCATCAATTCTTAGATTCAGAGACAGCCCTCAGCCCTTCTTTCCTTGCTCTCAATTTGATTTCAAATGGCTCATCCAGCAGATCTTTCTTAAAAGCCGATCTGGTCACATCTTCTCATCCCAACCCTTCCTTCCACCACCATCTCTCCCCACTGCCTCTCATACCCAGGCACTGGCTTTCTCCTTATAGTCACAACATTCTGGAGCTAGATGCATTGTACACAATTGGTGCTGGTGTTAAGCATCAGTGAGTTGGTTCTAACTCATAAAGACCCTGTATAGAGTTACTGCGGAGGCTGGTGGGTTTGTACAAAATAGATCCCATCAAACAAGATGCTTTGAAGAAATGTCTATGTGTAAAGCAGGCCTGCTGTGGCATTGTGGGATAATGCACTGGACTGCAAGTTTGGTTTGAACCACAAGGTTGGCAGGTCAAATTTACCATCTGCTCCTCAGAAACCCTATGAGTTGGAACCAACTCGAAAGCTCTTAACAACAACAACAAAAGCAATAACACATGAAGGCACATTAAGGGTTAAACACTTAACTTAGTTCTTAGTTTATACCAGTTATACTGACTTAATTTATACTAACTTAGTTCTTCTTAGTTTATACCAGACTCTTAGCTGAGAGTAGTTAAGCACAGGTTAGAGATTAAGTGACTTTTCCTTCACGTTGATCCTAGTAGCCATAATTTCTGTTGTTAAGTACAGTAAGTCGAGCCTGTTCTCATTCACAGTGACCCTGCATAGGGTTTCTAAGGAGTGGCTGGAAAGTCTGAGCCACCAACCATGAGGTCAGTAGTCTAGTTGTCATCCTACAGAACCACATCAGGAATCCAAAGGATTCTGATAAATTATATGATGGTGTTGTAGGATAAGCACTGGACCACAAGGTTGGTTTCAACTGCCAGGTCAGCGGTTCAAACTCTCCAGCCATTCATCAGAAACTCTATACAGCGTTGCTACAAGGCGGAACCAACTTGATGGCACCTAACAACACCATTTTTTAAAAGAAAAATGATGATACTCACAATGGTTACCTCAGGGGGGAGTTCAATGAGATACTGCTTGAAAGCGGCTAGAATTGTATCTGGAACTTAATAAGCACTTGCTACATGGCACATATGGAGTCCTGGCTGTGGTGCTGTGGGTTAATGCGCCAGACTGCAAAGCCATTTGAACTGCTAGGTCGGCGGTTCAAGCTCACCAGCTGCTCCTCAGAAACACTATCAGGGTCGTTATAGGTCTGAATCGACTCAACGGCACTTCACAACAACAACATATGGCACATATGGTAGCTGCTGTCCCTACATTAATAAAGGATAGCCATAAAAATACGAATAATGCTTCTCCTGCTCCATCTATCCTGAATGACTTACGTGTGGCAGTGCTAGGCACCACCTTGCTGCAAAATAAAGGCATAAGATTCAGTCACCTCTCAGATCCTCTCAAATCATTTAGACGTGGGAGACCCCTGTGCAACAACACAAAGGAAGTAGGGGGTGCTCTAGGAGCCCTCGTGGTGCTGTGGGTTAAGCACTGGGTTACCAACTACAAGGTTGGCTGTTCAAACTCACCAAAGTACTTCTGCAGGCAAATGATAAGACAGTTTGCTTCCATAAAGAATTGCAGTCTTGGAAATCAAAAAGAGCAGCTCTGAGGTGCCCTATCTGGGTTACTATGAGTTGGAATCGACTTGACGGCAGAGGGTTTTAGAGAGGCTCTTGGGATCTCCCAAGTTCCCAGATCATTCCCTCTGGGGAAAGCAAGCCCTGTAGTTTATACCTGACCCTTCCTTTGGCAGGCTTTCACTTTGAATGGCCGTCTTTAAAGAAGAATGCCAGTAATCCCGAGGGCCAGTCTCTGCGCTGTTCTCCCTGGGTTGCTGGTCTGAAACTGCCGGGGAGAATGGACAGCCCTGCCCTGAGGACCCAAAGCGTTCACAGCCACCCTTAGACCTCAATGATGCATGTGCACGTGTCCTTTCTATAAAGGAATCCACTGTCCTAAAAGCTTACAGGCGACTTCGGAAAGGTGGCAAGGAAGGAGCTGAGTCTGAAGGCCGCTCTGAGGCACGTGGATCTGGGCCGGGGTGGGTCAGTGTGGCCCCATACTTGGAGGCTGGGGTTCTGCCTGGCTTCGGCTGCTTATCAAGGCAACGTAGATAGTACAGGCTAGAATGTGGATGAATACACAAACACGAATAGCAGCTACAGGTGGTCAGCCTGTGAGGTCCTGAGTGTTCCTTCAGCCTGGCCTTACCCAGATGCCAGAACTGCAAGGAGGGGGGCTCTCCATACTTGCTCATCCCTCTTAAGTCCAAGGAGGTCCCTGGGTGGCATACATGGTTTGCTCTCGACTGCTCACTGAAAAGTTGTTGATATGAGTCTGCCCAGAGGTGCCTCAACAGGAAGTCCCCGAAATCTATTTCTGTAAAGATCACAGGCAAGAGAAGTCTCTGGAATTCAGTTCTCCCCTGTAACACACAGGGTTACCAGGGGTCGGAATCAACAAACAGAGATGGGCTTGTTACTGATTTAACAATCCCAGGGAAAGCCTACATCTTGTCAAACATGTTAAAATATACCATGTTGTTGTTGTTGTCATGTGTTAGTTGAGTTGGTTACAACCCATAGCAACCCTGTATAAAGTTTCTGAGGAGCGACTGGTGACTTTCAATCGCTAAACTTGCAGTTCAAACCGACCTTGCTGTTGAGTGCTTGTCCTATAGAGTCACACCAGCACTCCAAAATGTACCGTATCCCATGAGATAATAATTTATTGAGGTCACTGAGATGCCCGTAACGTGGAAGTGAACCAGTAAAGACAAATCTGTGCATGGAACACCAGTTGTGGTAACTGTAAGGTGCTGTGATAAGACAGCATCCAAGTGCCTACAAAGAAGACCAAGGAGTCCCGGCAGTCTAGTGGGTTGTGCGTTGGGCTGCTAAGCCCAAGGTCAGCAGTTCAAGTCCACCAATCTCTCTCTGGGAGACAGTAAAGGCGTTCTACTGCCATAAAGATCTACAGCCCGAGAAACCCTATACAGAGTTGCTCTGAATTGGAATCCACTCCACAGCACACCACTACTACCACCACCACAAGGCAGACCAGCTAAAACAACTATTCTTCAAATTTATGCACAAACCACTAATGTCCCTGCTGATGAGATAAAGAATTCTACCAGTTTCTTCAGTCTGAAATTGATCAAGTGTGCATTCAAGATGCATTGATAATTACTGGTGATTGGAAACTAAAAGTTGAAAACAGAGGAAGAATCCATGGTTGGAAAATACAGAGCTGGTGATAGAAATGATGCTGAAGATTGCAAAATACAATTTTGTAAGGCAACTTAACTCATTGTGAATTTTTTTTCTTTCCCCAACTACATAAAAGGTGACTAAAGACTTGGACTTCTTCAGATGGAATATGCGGGAATCAAATTGACCACATGAGTGGGAAGAAACTATGGAGAAGCTCAGATTCATCAACCACACCAAGGCCAAGGGCTATTGTGAAACAAGTCATCAATTGCTCATACGTAATTTCAGGCTGCAGCTGAAGAAAATTAAAACAAGTTAGTGAGAGGCAAAATATCACCTTGAATATATCCCACCTCATATTTGATGCATTAGACACTAGTGACAGAAGACCAAAAGAATTCTGGCATGGGCAAGAACATCATACATGAAGAAAGTAAAAGATTATTGAAAAGACAGGAAAGAAAGACACTACCAGAATGTATGTCAGAAGAGACTCTGAAACTTGCTCTTGAACATAGAGAAGCTAAAGCCTCTTGAAGAAATGATGAGATAAAATGTCAAAAGGCAAAGTCAAGTATTATGATGAAATGCACGAAGACCTGGAGTTAGAAAACCAAAAAGAAAGAACCTGCTCGGCATTCGGCTAGCTGAAAGAACTGAAGAAAAATATCAAACCTTGACTTACATTATTGAAAGATGCTATTGGTAAGATACTGAATGATTCAGAAAGCATCAACAGAAAGATGAAAGTCAAGATACCAAAAGAAATTGGTCAATGTTCAACCATTTCAAGAGGCAGCATATGATCAAGGACTAATAGTACTAAAGGAATAAGTCCAAGTTTCATTGACGGCATTGGTGAAAAACAAGGCTCCAGTAATTGAAGGAACACAAATTGAAATATTTCAGTAAATGATAAATATTTCAGGCTGCAGCATGGAAGGTACTCACTTGTCTATACCAAGACATTTGGAAGACAGCTACTTGGCCAACGGATTGGAAGAGATCCATATTTGTGTCCATTTCAAAGAATGGTGACCCAACAAAATGTGGAAACCAGCAAACAATATCATTAATATCACATGCCAGTAAACTTCTGCTAAAGATCCTTCAAAAAGGGTGACAGCAAAACCAAAGTCAGATTCAGAAGAGGATGTGGAACAAAGGCTATTATCACCATTCAGATGGTGTCAGATAGATCTTGGCTGAAAGCATAGACTACCAGAAAAAAAGATGTTTACTTGTGCTTTACTGATTATGCAAAGACTTTCCATTGTACAGATCATGACAAACTATGGATAATATAGTGAAGAATGGGTACTCAAGAATACTTATCAGTGTTCATGAGGAACCTGCACATAGACCAAGAGGCAGTTGTTCAACAGAACAAGGGGATATTGACTGGTTTAAAATCAGGAAAGGTGTGCTCCAGTGTTGTATCTTCTCCCCATATTTAGTCAGTTTGTTTGCTGAGCAAATAATAAGAGGAGATGAATTATATGGAGAAGATGGCATTAGGATTGGAGAAAGACTCATTAACAACTTGCTGTGTGCAGATGACACAATCTTGCTTGCCAGAAGTGAAGAGGACTTAAAATATTGAATGATGAAAATAAAAAACTATAGTCTTCCATATTAGTTGTGTGGATTGCACATCAATGTAAAGAAAACCAAAATCCTCACAACTGGACCAGTAAATAAAATCACGATAGAGAAAAGATAGAAGTTATCAAAAACATCATTTTGTTTGGATCCACAACCAACACTCAAAGAAGCCACAGTCAGGAAATCAAATGAGGTGTTAAAGTAAGCAAATCTATTGCAAAACAACTCTTTTGTGTTAAAGTGTTAAACAGCAAATCAGTTAGTTTGAGAATCAAGGTGTGCCTGACTCAAACCATGGTATTTTCAGTTTGCTTCATATGAATGTGAAAGTTGGGCATGAATAAGGAAGCATGCCGAAAAATCAGTGCACTTGAATTATGATGTTACAGAATATTGAAAGTACTATCGGATGCCAAGAAAACAAACGAATCTGTGCTGGAAGATGTATAATCAGAATTTTCCCTACAAGTGAGGAAATAAGAGACTTCATCTCTTATAGTTTTGAATATCTTGCCAGGAAGGATCAGTCAGTGGAGAAGGACATTAGCCTTAGTAAAGTGGAGGGTCAGCAAAAACGACGCATAGCGCCCCCACACACCCCAACAAAATGGATTGACACAGTAGTAGCAACAATGAGCTCAAACACAGCAACACAGCAGTAGACGGTGCTGCATTCTGTCGTTCGTAGGGTCACTATGAGTTGGAAGCAACTCAACAACACTTAACAATGACAGGAAAATCACACAGTGATTAGCACAGCTGAGATTTGATGTCTGGGAGAGTCCAAGTCCTTGTTTTCTCTGCACCATGTTGCCACCAGGGACCACAGTCAAGAAAAGAACGTAAACACATGGGATATATCACAGACATTAGGATTAGGAGCTCTGGTAGCGTAGTGGTTACGAATCGGGCTGCAAACCTTAAGGTCAGCGGTTCGTAACTACCAGCTGCTCCGCGGGAGAAAGATCAGGCTTTCTACTCCCGTAAAGATTTACACCCTCGGAAACCCTGTAGGGTCGCTATGGGTCGAAACCGACTCGACGGCACTTAACAACAACAAGGATTCTAGAGTACTTGGGGAGGAGGTGGTGAGAAAGCCGAGAACTCTATGGTTGAACCTACTGGAGAGGACTCGGTGGGAACTCAGACACATTTAGTGGTAACCTGACCATTGGCCTCAGTCTTCCCATCCCTGGTCTCAGGGTATGTTAGTATTTAGCAAGCCTGTCCCCGCTCCCCGTAGCTCTGGGGAAGTGTGCACATAAACACTTTTCTTCTGCTTCTCAAGGAAGGATCAGGCAAGGCACTATTTCAAAGAGGGCCAGGGGAATTGCAAGTCTTCCTTCCCCACAGCAAAGAGACTTCCTCCTGGAGCAGGAGGTCACAGTATGGGGAAGGCCACTTGCTACCTTAATAGAGTGTGTGATTGCTTGTTGTCACACAGGTCACAGGGCACAGCAGAGACAGTCAGGTAGAGCTTGAAGCTAAACTCTGGTACTTAATATCTGTGTCAACTTGGATTAGGGCATGTCATCTTTGAGCCTCCATTTCCTCATCTACAAAGTAGAAATTATTACGCTAATCTTAGAGGGCTGCTAATGAATCTAAGATGAACTAGAGAGAGTGAGAGAGATGCCTCTGTGTAACAGGGATTACCGCTACAGAGAATGGCCTTTCTTGGTGAAATACCTGAAGACATTTATTTACAGTAGAAGTTGCAGTCCTAAAATTTCATGTCAGCTGCACTGAGCCTTCAGAGGAAGGGGAAATGAATTCATGGGGAGCTGGGACTACTTTAGAGCCACATGGGGGAGAATAAGTTGGTGGAATGCTGAGTGCAGCCCAAAGTGATCATCCTCATGTGACCATCCCCATATGACTCCTAGATCATGAACAAGTCCCTCAAAATGCTGTAAAACAGTTAACAGTTTGCTGATTGGGTTCCTATGGGTTCTAGTGAAAGGACGGATGCCTGCATGCCCCCGGCCAGATAAGGAACTCCATAGGAACATAGGAGCCAGAGGCAAAGGTGGTGGTGGTGGTTATGTGCTATGGAGTTAGTTCTGACTCATAGAGACCCTGTACAGGGTTTCTGAGGCTGTATATCTTTACAGGAGCAGAGAGCCTCATCTTTCTCCGGAGGAATAGCTGGTAATTTCGAACTGCTACCCTTGAGGTTTGCAGCCCGATTTGTAACCAGTACGCTACCAGAGGCAAAGGGGACTCTGCAAATGTGTCCATGTGTGGTACACAAATTGTAGGTAATGATTTATGGCTATGGAAGCAGAAAGAGCCAAGGGAATCTAAGTTTGTAAGCAAAAGGCAAGATACCTGTGGTGGGCCTTTGGATTAGATTCATGTAGGTGAAAGAGATTTGGGGATTCAACAGCTGTATAGAAGTGATAGTCACTGTTGTTACCATTCACCAAAGAGAAATAAGAAGGGTGGTTGATGAAATAGTAGTTCTGGGTTGGTTCTATTCTTGGCACTTGCATCCTAAAAACAACTTTAAGTACAAGGACATCGAGGATCTGGCATGGGACGTGACTTAGCTAGGGCTGCACAGCCCAATCCTCATGTTCTGGCTCCCTATGGCATCTTGTTCAGCTTTCCACCACATTCATCAGCTGGCACACTGTCCAAGGATCGCTGGACCATGTATCCGTCTGTCCTCGCAGTATCTCCTCAAGACTGTCTTTCCATGACAGGGTCCTTTCCATGACATGTCCTGTTTGCCTAGTACCCCCAGCACTACCTTAGTGTCTATTGAGGGGCAGTTGTTAGCTGCCATTGTGTCAGACCCAGCTAACAGTGATCCCATGTGCTCTCAAGTCCACTGTAGCTTCCATTGTGTTTCCACTGACTTCCAGCCCAGAGGCACTTCTTCCAGCGCTACATCAGACAATGCTTTGTTGTGATGGATAGGGTTTGAACTGGATAATTTTAAGAAGTAGATTACCAGAGCTTTCTTCCAAGTCTGTCTCAGTCTCTGATAAACCATAACCAACATGGGTGACCCTGATGGTATCTGAAATACTGACAGTACAGCTTCCAGCAACGCAGCAACACACAAGCCACCACAGTATGACAAGCTGACAGGTGGGGGAGGGCCTGCCAAGGGGCAGCCAACGTTCCTTACACTGAGATGAACAGGCAGTAGTTATGTACTCCTGCAAACTGGGCTTGGACCCCCTGACTCCACTGTCCCTGCACTGTCCCCTCCAGAAAGTCAGAGTGGTCATGGTAAATGCATCTGATTTGGCTAATCAACCAAGAGTGTCCTGAAACTTGAGACAATGGAAAGTAGCTTTCAAAATGTGTGACGGAAGTATTCATGCTTTCTATTTGACCTCCCCTGCCCAGACCTCATCATCTAAACCCAGCTCTCATTCTAGTAATTGCCTGAAGCAAGGGACTCTCAGGTTTACATTCGGTTTGGTGCAAACAAGTTGGAAATTGCTGAGAAAGTCTTGTGTGTGCAGTGGAGATTGGTTTGTTGAATTTACATCTCTGTGTAAATATGTCCAAACACAGAGCCTGTGGTTCCTGCCTCCAGATAGAGCCTCATCCATATGACCTTATTGAGTAACAGTCCACAGGCCAAGAAGATGGCACAGAGCTGGCAGAGAGAATATGGCTGGTCTAGGAAGACAAAAAAAGTCACTCTGAAGGACAGGTGCAGCCGCTTGGTCTCTGAAGGCACTGTGTTGTTGTTGCAAGTGCCACCATGTACATACCCTAAATATTACAGGCAAGAAAACTCTGTATGGTTCTCCTCTGTAACACACAATCACCATGAGTCAAAATTGAATTGATGTTCTGGGCTTGAGACCCAAAGAAAGCCCATCTGGCCTCATCAGGATGTGGCCTTTCAGAACAAGAAGTCGGGACAATGATTGTGCTCACTCAGCACATCTGCTGCCCCTTTTGAACCAGACTTTAGCTTCTTGACACCTCTAGAATGCCCTGTTCAGCTACCTGAAACTCACCTCCAGGTACCGCTTCCCTTAATGTGTCCTTCAGAGAACGGGCCATGCTCTATCTGCGTGCATCCCTAGGCCTGAGGAGTGCTCGGAACTTGTACCTGAGCTCTGAGGTCACCTTTGTGAAGGGAACAGAGTAGGTTAAAGGGGAAGCGGAAGGACCTGCAGGCCTCCATTGGGATTCCTGCTGGCCCATCTTATGCATACTAGAGGCAGGTGTGTAAGTCATGTCTTCAGGAGCGGTTGCTTCATTCCTGTTGCTGTCTCTAGCAGATCAGTCATCCAAACCTCTGATCAGGTCTCTACCCTTCCACATCCAGCCTCTGTGAAGTATCACTTCCATTTGGAAGTATCATTTTCCACTTAACACTTGAGCTCAGCCTGCAACTTGGGCCCACCTCTAAATCCCCTGCCTGATGACTCGTTTTCCACTACTCCTCCCTGGAGCCCTACACTCCTAAGGCAAAGTGTTGGATCCAGAATCCTTTTACACCTTCAGGCTTTGCCCAGCCCATTCCCTGAGTGTGGGATGCAAATGGCAAGCTTCCATTCAATATACTCGGCAGAGGACCACCATTTACTTGTAACCTGTAAGTTTCTCCTACAGCATCTCTTGGCCAAGCAGAATGAAGGCTGTGACTATCTATTTTCTTGAACACATGAGCATAGTCATACATCTCCTTTATCCAATTGCATGGTAACTGTTGCTATGTTGGGTTCCTGCTCACCTCCCAGGCCAGCCTGTCAGCACCTAGATAACTGAAACATAAAGCTGCTTAATAAATAAATGAAGGGATGGGGAAATAAAGGCATTAGGAGATGACTGACACCAAATTAGGGTTAAAGACTTAATGCACCACAGGGGAATAACAATAAATAGTGCATCAGGATTCTGGAACTCGGATTGTTAAGGGTGATCGTGTGGTTAACTCAGAATCCATGCCTCTATGTTCTTCACAGACTCAGCCTGGGTCCCTGTTGTCAAAGGCGAGAACTGCAGAATCTCCTAATGACCTTAATCAAGGTACAACATCTTATTGTAAAAAAAAAAAAAAAAGGAGCAGCAAGGCAGATTTTCAATTCAGGAATTTGCTATGTATTCATCTTTGCATGTGGGGTTGGCTGTAACATATGTACTGTTCAAAGTTGAACCTAAATTGAGATAATTTGGGGCACAGGATGGAAAATGTGGAGGTGGAGAGCGTGTATGTAAAATTAATTTTTTATCCATTTGGAGATGCAATTTGAGTTCCTTTCAAATTAAATTGCAATGGAGTCCTAGGCAGCTGGAAACATTATTGCCAACATAATTTGACGCTGCAAGAGCAGTAATACGTTGACAGATAGTTTGATATGACCATTAATTTGCAATTTCTGTATGGAAATGATACACAATGGGGGGAAAAAAGGTAAAAGAAACAAAATTAAAATCCATCTTTCCAGCAACATCCAAGGCCACACTCTTGGTTACTTTTCAAGTCACCAACTTACTGCAGATGTTTGATGGGGGCTGGAATTTGTTGGATACCACCACAGAAAATGTTTGAATGTACACAAGGACAGCAGTCCAGCTGTTTCGTGTGCATTGGTATCCTCCACAGTTCAGCCGCTGGGTCCCGCCTTTCCTGACAACTAGAGTCAACCGAGGCTGTGAGAAGGTAGCTTGACTGCAACGCTCTTGTAGCAATGCTATAGAGAAGGCAGTGAATCCACTTGTTCATTGACTCATTAATTCAAAACCATGGAGGCATTAGGCCATGGTGAAAAGAGCCTTGGTTCTGTTATTAACAAAGACCTAAAGGGAGTCCCTTATCTTGTCTATGCCTCAATTTTCTCATATGCAAATCATGGATAATATCACCTGGCTTTTAGGGCTATGTGACGAAGTTTGGAGACAATATCTTTCAAACTACTAGATATTATTAGAACACAAATAACTCAAAGGAGCTCTGGTAAGCATAGCGGTTACAAGTCAGGCTGCTAACCTCAAGGTCAGCAATTCGAAACTACCAGGTGTTCCGCAGAAGGAAGATGAGGCTTTCTGCTCCCATAAAGATTTACAGCATCAGAACTGACTCCATGGCACATAACCACCCTCCATTCTCCCTGTAACCCAGAAGGGGAGGTAAGGTGGAGAACTACCGAAATAGAGCAGGCATCATGGGTTACTGTAGCCCTCTAACTGGAGCCTCCTGTCCCTTCAGACACTGCCCTATCTGTTCCTTCCTTTCTACAAACAGACCTGTGAATGGGCCAGGTATTAGGGATGCAGGAGAACAAGGTGACGCTGTCTTTCCTTCTTGGGACTCCTGGTCCAGAGGTGAGTGCAGGTCGGAGAACAGGAAACAGTACCATGATGAACCTTGAGGAGTGTTCAGCTGGAATTCAAAGAACTCACATGGCAGAGATGGCCAGGCTAATGTAGGGAACACACCTGATGCAGTGTGAGGGAGCCTCATCTTGTGATAAACTCGAAAATTTGTTTTCATACAGAAATCAAAAGCCATGAGAGACATTTAAGATGAGTGGTGGTCTGACTCGAGTGAGATAAATTGACAGGGGCAGCAGTAATGGGCTCAGCTGTAGCAATGATTATGGGTTTGGCAGGACCAGGCAGTGTTTTGTTCTGTTGTGCAGAGGGTCGCTATGAGTCGGTATTGACTCGATGGTACCTAACAACAACATGGCACCCCTACAATTGCATTATTCATTTATAATAAAAGCAAGTGTCAGACAAAATGAGACTGTGCAGATTTATTACTGAAGCACTTGTTAATATCAAGCAGGCATCAACCAGGTTAAACCATGTGATTCTGCTTAAACACCTTAAAGTCCCAGGAATCTGTCCTTTTAGGTGATCTGACCACCAGTTTTCCATGAAAGGGTCATTTGATGCAGATGTAGAAAATTTCTGTGGCAGGGGCTGGCAAACCTCTTCTGTAAAGCACCAAAGAGTAAATATTTCAAGCATTTGGGGCCAGAGAGTCTCTGCTGTAGCAACTCAACTCTGCAGCTGTAACCTGAAAGCAGACGTAGACAATCTGTACACAAATGGGCGTGACTGGGCTACAATAAAAGGTTATTTATAACAACAGGCAGCCGTGGCCATGAGCTATCATTTGTCCATGCCTATTCTGGGTGGTGACTATAGTTACTTTCAGCAACCAGAAATCCTCAGTCTAATAGCTGATCAGGATTGTTGAGGAATGAAGCCTTCAACACCATCCCCAAGATTCAAGGCTGGATGCCTTCCCAGGTTCTTCTTCGTTCGGAAGGCATTTGGAGAGTGTTTAGAATAGATTGGGGTCAACTCGTGTATCATGAATACTTTTCAATTTCACCAAATAACTTCTCTAATATCTATTGTCTGGGTTAAAAAGTGCTTGATTTTAACCAGTTTCCAGATTTGGCTTCTCTTGAAAGATTTATTTATTTTATTTATTTATTTAGGGCTGGTTGTGGAGTCCTGCTGTGGTACTGTGGGTTAATGCGCTGGACTTCAAGGTTGGATTGAGCCACAAGGTTGGAAATGCTATACAGGGTCGTTATGAGTTGGAACCAACTCGCCTGCACTTAATGACATGGGGTTAAAATCTGCTGGGGGTGGGAAATGCAGAGTAAACAATCATACTGAGCAGCCACACTTGCTCATTTCTGTTTTGAAGGAAAGATGATGGATAAACTGGGTAGAAATGGCCAGCTAGGGTTGGCCGGTAAGTGGCCAACAAAGATGACTGAGCAGGGAAGAGCGGACTGAAAGGTGTGGCTCTTCCCTCTCTAGTCTCATTGCTCCCCTAGTTTCCACTCACCCTTTGGGCCTCAGCTATTATTGGAAAGCCCCCCGTTAGCAACTATCCCATTCAGATCTGTGTAGGCATCCCACTCTATTTTCCCATGGACTGAGTGAGCGGCTGGCCTTGGGTGGGGCCAGCAACCCCATTCCATGAGTCCTGTAGTCAATCAGCCTAGGGCCTAGCAAGGGATCCAAGAGTCCAATACATCCCAGGTTCCAGTGGCAGTAGGCTGACAGGGGTCATGGCCCTTGGGGCTCAGGGTGGGCCCGAGAGCTCATTGTCAAGCTGTGGGTGTTTTGCTCCAATCTCTCTACTATTTACCCTGCTTTGCGACACTAGGCCTAGGGATCCACAAACCACATTTCTGCACTACCAACCAACGCCAGCAGGGGGCAGGAGAAGAGGGCTGCATAGCTAGGCTGGTGGAAGAAGGAGGGAAGGATCTTGCTGTCTGGGCATCACTGCAGCATGCTGTATTCACCCCGGAGTGGTATTGTGTGTTGTAGAGCAGTTGGATCCATGTTGCAATTGCTTCTTCCAACACTTGAAGAATCAGCCTTATGGCAGCGCCTCCAAAATGTTGGTGCTCCCTTCCCTAAGCTTTTGGGTTTTCACAACTCCAGCCTCTCCTCTCTGTCTGACCCAGCTGTAAGTTGCCGCTTTCCATGGTTGTTACTTGGAGTCCAACCTTCCTTCACATTCTCTTTAAGCTATTTCATTTCCCAGACAATTCTTTACATGTGGTTAACCAGGGGTTCTGAAACTTCCTTGGTTCATGGTGTCCTTAGTATCTCATTAAGTTTTTGTTCCGCATCACTGTAAGCCAAAAGAAATACCTAACAGCTCTATTCCTTAATGTTGATGTTGTTAAGTGCCATCAAGCCAGTTCCAACTCATAGCAATCCTGTATAGGGTTTCCAAGGAGTGGCTGGTGGGTCTGAACTACCCTTCTTACCAATCAAAGCAACCCTGGGGTTGAGTGCTTACCCTACAGTGCTACGTTTCATTTGTTAAGTGCTATCAAGTTGGTTCCAACTCATAGCAATCCTGTACAGGGTTCCCAAAGAGTGACTGGTGAATTTGAACCACCAACCTTGTGGTTGAAACCAACCTTTCAGTCCAGTGCTTGTCCAACAATGCCACACAAGAACTCTGAAGTCATTTGGATTATGTGGTGAGGCCCAAATGACTTGTTTATATTCTAATACTTGATAACTGTTTGAGAAAGCAAGACATACTATCAAAAGTGAAAAAAACAAATGAAAACATCATTCCATTCTTAAACAACCACAATTACTTGCTATGGTGATTCTCAAACCCTGGAGACAGATTAGACAGTGAGGCTTGTGTTGCCTACTTCACATTACTTAGCATGCAACACTTCCTTTTGACCACAGAAACTGCCAAAAGGCCAGCTTTGCAAAGACACGACGTTACTGAAAGGAATGTTGTCCAAGTACGGAGTTTGCACCTTATCCGATGGAAACCAAAACCCAACCTGACCCGCTGCCATTGAGTCAATTCTGACTCATGGAGACATGTGTTAGGACACAGCTGGTTGCACAGGCCTGTCTTGTCTGTAATCATTATGGAAGAGATTTGGTGTTGCCCTGGTTAAGTGGTTGGCTGCTAACTGAGGGTTGGCAGTTCAAAACCACCCAGCCACTTTGCAAGAGAAAGACTTAGAGAGATGCTTCTGTTAAGGATAACAGCCTAGAAAACCAAACAGACAGTTCCACTCTCACATAGGATCACTAAGAATAGAAATGAATTCAATGGTCCCCAACAACAACAATCTTTATAGAAATAGATCTCCAGGACTTTCTTACATGTTACTACTGGGTGAGTCAGAACTGCCAACCTTCAGTAATTGAGAAGAAACTATTTGTGCTACCCAGGGATCTTCTGAAAGAAGACGGTGCTTTCTGCAACAATTCAATATATCTCACAGTGTTCTGAGCCACCTTAACACAGAGTCTGAGAATGATAATAGTTAATAGTTTCTGTAAACAAGTAAGCAGTACGACTTGTATCCTATCTAGACCTTGACTTTGGCACGGCCCCACTCTCTGAACTTCCCATCCTTCCTACTCAGTACTCCATTCGGCCTGGGAATCTCATGCTCACAAACCGGTGAAGTCCTAGTTACCACACTCTGCCCCCACAGCTCTGGTTCTAACCTGGGCCTCCCCTGTCTGCCCCATCCAAATGCACAAGCCAGGTTTGTGGCTGAACCTAGAAGCAAGGCAGTCAGCCACACCTCCTGCCACATTAATGGCTCAGGTTCTCAAATGCTGTGCAAAGCTGGATGAACACAGAGACAAGATTGCAGCCTGGAAATAAAAGCTTTAGAATGTTTAAAAATTACTCTTGTGGCAGACGAAGTGGGGTTGGAAAAAAAGAGAAGCGATTTCTAAATCACACAGTTTCAGTTCCTGGAGAATGAAGGGGTGCGGGTGGGGGGTGGTGAAGATACTATAATATCTTCTGGGCTTCACTGCCATGCACACTTAATGCATAGCAAGTCACTTTGTCTATTAAAGAAAAAAGGCTGGAGCAAAAATAAAACTTGAAACATCTCTGCTGGCAAAAAGCCAACCAGTACTGGGTGTGGATGAGCTATTAAACATTCTGAGCACTTCACTTCTTGGGAATCACAGACTATGCAGAGTATGGGCATTGGAATTGGGAAACTATCTTCAGTGTAGCCGATTTACTATCACTGATGTTGGTGAGAAACCAAGTGTAAATGACAATGTTTTTATCAAGTCTATTCTGGTGTGCTACAGTGTAGAACTGAATTCCCTTTGTTTTCTTAGATGTAATCTTTATGGAAGCCTATGTATGGGTCTTTCTTCCATGGTATTGCGGAGTGAATTTGAGCAATGCATCCAGCTATACCATGGAAGAAAGACCCGTACATAGGTTAGTAGCAGAATGCAAGCTTAGCAAACTAACAGTTTTTACCATTTAGGAGCCTTAAGTTGTTCTAGAACATATAAAACAAGCAAGTGAAAGTAATATCTGATCATCAGATCTTCTCTTTCCAAGTAGAAAGTTTTGTTTGTTTTATTTTAAAGTCAGAGAGCTGAGGTCCTCTCAAAGCTGCGGCGGTTCACATCTGAGAGCCCCCAGCCAGAACCTCCCCAGGACCTTCTTGATCTCCCTGGGAAGTGCAATAATCTATAGACACTACCCAGGACTGATGGACCTTGAAGGGACCCGCTGTATCAGCAGTCCCAGAAATGCCTGCCCAACTTTTTCAGTATGTTTCACTCAGTTGTACTCTTTGAAATGTACAAACTGAAGGAAACATTTCAAAATAAGGCCACTGTCAGTTATGGGGTTTCTTCTCTGTTGATCCTGAGTTGGGACTCATGTAGGCCATGAGAGAAGATGCATGACAAAGTAAAGTCACCTCATGGCCAAGCTTCAAGAAAGGAACCCCAGGACATACAAGAAAGAAGAGGAAACCAGTAGCCAAGACCCACTTCCTCTATGACTGTTGGCCCTGCGTGTGAAATATGTGCTGGTCTTCTGGAGTTCCTCTCACGAAAGGTGATGGTTATTAAGTGCCGTTGAGTCAGTTCTGACCCATAACAACCCTGAATAGGGTTTCCAAGGAGAAGCTCCAATGAGCTTAAGCCACTGACCCTGTGGTTCAAAGCAGTCTATGGTATTTTGAATATTCTTCACTAACATCATTATTCAAATGCATGGATTCTTCTATAGATTTTTTTATTAATTGTTGTACTTTTATATGCATATGAGAAGACTAAAACTATCCTGATTTGGGTCAGGCAAACTTCACACTTCCAAGTGATCTCTTACATTTTAACAATGAAAAGCCTTTTGCAGTAGATTTGCCCAATGCAATAATTCATTTGATTTCTTGAGCATTGATTGTGGATCCAAGTAAAAAGAATTCCTTGAGGTCATTCTTTTCTCCTTTTATCATGATGATGTTTATTGGTCTAGTTGTGAGCATTTAGGTTTTCTTTACAATGAGTTGTAATATGTACTGAGGGTTGTACTATATAGTCTTCATGAATAAATGCTTCAAGTCCTTTTAGCTTTCAATAAACAGGGCTGTGTCCTCTGTATATCACAGGTCAAGTAGCCAGCCTCCAATCCGGATGCTACGTTCTTCATGTAGCCAGCTTCTGGGGTTATTTGATTAGCATATACATTGAATAAGTTTGGTGAAATGACCCTGACTCATACCCTTCCTGATTATAAACCATGCAGTATCCCCTAGTTCTGTTTGAATGACTGCCTCTTGGTCAGTATACAGGTTCCTCATGAGCACAATTAAGTGTTCTGGAATTCCCATCTTTCAGGATGTTATCTATAGTTTGTCTTTGCATAGTGAATAAAGCACAAGGAAGAGAAATGGGGTACTTACTGCGAGAGACCCTGGTGAAGTCAGCAATGATATCCCTCATTCCATGTCTTTTCTCTGAATCTAACTTGAATTTTGGCAGCTTCCCATCAATGCACTGCTGCAACCATTTTTGCATTATCTTCAGCATAATTTTACTCACCAGTAATATTAATATTATTCAATAATTTTTGCCTTCTGTAGGATCACCTTTGTTTAGAATAGCCATAAGTATTGATCTGTTCCAGTTGGTTGGCCCGATGCTATCTTCCACATTTCTTGGCATTAACTAGTGAGTAGTTCGAGCGCAGCATCAATTTGTTGAAACATTTCAGTTGGTATTCCATCAATTCCATGTTCATCACCAATGCTTTCAGGGCAACTTGGACTTCTTCAGGACTAGGGGTTCTTAATTATATGCTAATTCTTGAAATGGTTGAACACTGGCTCTGTGTATACCTTCCATCTTCCTTTAATGCTTCCTGCCTTGTTCCATAGTTTGTCCACAAAATCTGTCAATATTGCAATTTGGGGGCTTAAATATATTCTTCAGTTCTTTTAGTATGAGAAATGTGGAGCATGTTCGTCACTTTTAGTTTACTAACTCAATTCCAGGCCTTTATACATTTCATTATAATATCTTGTCTCCTCAAAAACTCAAGCTGTAATTTGATATTTTCTACTCAATTCTTCTATTTCATAATTTCTTCCATTCACTATAGCTACTCTATGCTCAACAGCAAGTTTCAAAATCTTCTGACATCCACTTTTGTCTGTCTGTCATTATGCCCTTGCTTTCTTCCTGTCTGATGGTCTTGATGTCATCCCACAACTCCTCTAGTCTTCAGTCATTAGTGTTCAATGAGTTAAATCTGTTCTTGAGATGGCTTCTAAATTCAGATGGAATATATTCAATGTCATATTTAGTCTCTTCTGGATTTGTTTTAGTTTCCTTCAGTTTCAGTCTGAACTTATTTTTTAAGTTTTTATTTTGAACTGATTGATAGTTTACATGGGAGAACATCAGCTTTGCACCATTGTTTCATTGCAATGATTATAAGCTCCTCCATGCATCATCACTCAACAGTATATACTTCCATTCCCTGTTTTTTTTTGTGCAGGGGGAGATATGCTCAGAAACACTCAGGCACTCAGGAATATATAATAATTTAAACACCCACAAGGACACATTCTGCAATCCTGCCTTCTGACCACCAGCACCCACTTGCTCTTTTCCATGAGTCCAGAATCCTCAGCTGCTCCCTCTCTCCATGTCCCCATCTCTGCCTACATCTCTGATGCTGCTGCTTCTCTGAATAGGGTTCCGCAGCATTCCACTTGTGCTCTTTTCCTTGATGGTCCTAGGGTCCACTGTTTCTGGTCTGTAAGATTAACGACTCCCCATTTTTGTTACAAAACTTCTACCTTTACGTTGTAACAGTCACAATTAGTCATGATAACAGTTACTCACTTTTGAATCATAAGAATCTTATCCCCATCTCTTTTCATCAGAACCATCTAGACAAGATAAGAACTATTCACTACCTTCCCCCGCATACTCTTTTTTTTTTTTTTCCTTTCTAGGCTTAATTAAAGGAGCTCTGGTAGTGTAGTGGTTACGAATCGGGCTGCGAATTGCAAGGTCAGCAGTTTGAAACTACCAGCCACTCCGCGGGAGAAAGATGAGGCTTTCTGCTCCCGTAAGGATTTACAGCGTCAGAAATCCTGTTCAGGGTCGCTATGGGTCGGAACCGACTCGACGGCACTTAACAACAACAACAACAAGGCTTAATTAGGTTGTGTGTGTGTGTGTTTATTGTGAACTGAGTGATAGTTTACATGTTAGAACATCAGCTTTACACCACTGTTTCACTGCAATGATTACAATCTCCTCCGAACATTATCATTCAACAGGATTTGCTTCCATTCCCTCTGTTTTTCTTTCTTTTTTGAGGGGTGTGGGTGGGTGGGTGTTGTTGTTGTTGTTAAGTGCCATCGAGTCGGTTCCGACCCATAGCGACCCTGTACAGGGTTTCCGAGGGTGTAAATCATTACGGGAGTAGAAAGCCTCATCTTTCTCCCGCGGAGCAGCTGGTAATTTCGAACCGCTGACCTTAAGGTTCGCAGCTCGATTCGTAACCACTACGCTACCAGAGCTCCTTGGGTGGGTGGGTAGAGGTACACAAAAACACTCAGGAATATATAATAATTTAAACAACCAAAGGGCACATTCTGCAAGCTACCTCCTGGCCACCAGCACTCAGTCCCTTTCTTTCCAAGAGTCTAGTGTCCTCAACTGCTCCCCCTCTCCATGTCCTCATCTCTGTCTCCATCTCTGGTGTCATTGCTTCTCTGGATAAGGTCCTGCATTTTGCTTGTCTTCTCCCTTAATGGTCCTAGGGTCCTCTGCCCCTGCACACTCTTAAACTCCCTCTTGACAGCTTGTAAGCCAGTCACTTTATGCCTTTATTGCCCCCTCATTTTAGGTAGCCGATGTCTAAGTTGCCTGTCCCTATCTACCCTGTGTACAGAGGGGATAGAATTGATACTTGATGTGAAGACTTCTTCCCTCTCAGTTGGGTATTTTGAGCTACTACATCCATAAGTTTAGGTCAAGTTCATCAAATTGTATCAATTTACACTCATTTCCTTTATCAAAAAAATATGTTCTCTTCCTCTAGTCAGGTTCTGACTATCAAGCCATTGAGGCTAGGTCAAACGGGTACTGTCTGCAAGCTTGGATGTTCTTGTGCATCTCGCCTTTCTTCATATCAGCAGGACACTTCACTCTCAGCTCTAGCCCTCTGTGGCTATGTCCTTGTCCATGGGCTCAGGAGTCCCCAAGTCTCACCACATTTTGGACCAACCAGCCCTTCCTCTTCCCTATCTCATCTTCAGGTGAACAGAAATCTATGGAACATATTTGAACTCAGCCTATTTCTTCATTGCTGCCTTTCCCCCTCTTCCACTCACCAGTATACCAAAGTGGTTGCAGCAAGCTAACATGCCTGCTCATGTGTTCCCTTTGAGTTTCAGTCTTGGAGGAGGGTTTTTCCTGAAGGGACTTGATTGCTAGCCTTGATGGCTGCCCAGTGAACCACTTGTTTGTTCCTATAGTAGCCAGTCACACTACCATTTTTGTTTTGGATTTTTTCCTGCTGATCTTTCTTTGAAGATGCATCTTCTGTTGCTTTAGCTGTTCTAGACTAGTCTGCTTTTCCTTTCTAGTGGGAATGTCCCACCTCAAAAGGTTCTGGATGAGGCTCAGGATTCCACCTAAGGTCCTATACACTGCAAAGGTTCCGCAAGAGGCCTATTTCATTGGGTAAGTTCTAGAGCCACTTTTAGGTATTCCAATCAGTAATAGTCAGCCTGTACTTTCAAGTCAGTATTTGATCGTCTACTTCACAGTTGGCTGCTGGCCTTGCTGCAGCTAAAGATACTAAGTTTTTTCATCATTTCTTCCCACACATGTAGTCAACCTGATTTCTGTGTATTCTATCTGGCGAGATCCATGTGTACAGTGCTTGAATTTGTCATTCCCAGTACTGTCAATATTCCAAATGATCAATACCTGTCCATTTTGCTCACTAATTCCTAGGAGAGTGACCTTTATGTGTTTCATTTCATGCTTGATGAGGCCTAATTTTCTTAAGTTCATAATTCATACATTCTGCTCTCATCGTGCTAATGGAAGTTTGCTGCTGTTTCTTCTCATTTTGAGTCATGCCCCACCAACAAATGAAGGTCTTAAAAGCTTTGCTCCATCCAGGTCAGTAAGGTCAACTCTACTGGGATGATGCAGCTCTTCCCCAGTCTTGTAATGAGTAATTGCCAACCAGAGGGAATCATCTTGTAGCATTGTATCAGACAATTTGCCCCTACTACTCATAAGGTTTTCAGGGGCTAATCCCTAAGAAGTGGGTTGTTTATTCCTTCTTTCTAGTCTTTTCTTAGTTTGGAAGCTACAAACTAGTTTGTTCTTAGTTTGAAACCTGTCCACCTTGGTGACTAAGGCATAGTATATGATTTAATGTTTCATCTAGTCTTTATAAATGCCCACATAATAGGTCTGGGTAAGAAGATGGGGGAAGATGCTGATGGATTATGATTCACTTGTTAACAATGCTGCTACTGCTGCTGTCATGTGCTATTAGAACTCCCCTGTAGAGAGTTCCTAAGGCTGTAAATCTTTATGGGAGAAGAAAGCCTCACCTTTCCTCTGCAGAGCAGCTGGTGAGGGATTATTAACAGGATTGTAGTTGGAAATACAATGAGAGGATTGGTCAATATTACTATCCTGTTGCGTTTAAAACGAACCCTTTCCAAAACAGGAGGAGGGATTTCACTATCATCAAAGCTCATGAGTGTAGCATGTCCTTTGGATCCAGAGATCCCTGCACACTGAACCTCCTTAACTCAGGGACAGAAAGCTATGACAGCAGAGAAAAGGCAGAGGAATAGCCACAGAACCAAGAACCAGAGCATTAGACAGATCAGTTGTGTACTCAGCCCAGGGAACAAGTAAAGCAGAGTGGGGTGTCTTCAGGCACTTAATTGGTGATACGAAGTTTGCTGACGTATGGAGTAACAGCTGAGTGCTGTCAGGCTGAAACTTATAGTGTGTCCTGTGGGAACTTATAAGCAGTCCTCAAAAGGCTTTGTAATGTTGCCTGGGCAGAGAGAAGAACATAACTGAGAAGAAGCTGTCCTGACCAGAATAACTGACCTGAGCATATATGACCCTGAATTGTAATCTGTTAACTTCCTTAGAAAATCCTGTAACTGAGTGTGGTGTTTGAGTTCTGTGTGGCACTGCAACAATTATTGAACTTAGCATGAGTAGAGTGAGCCGTGGGAAGGTTGGTTGGTGCCATCACTTTCTTGGAGTGACTCTGCTGGTATTTGAAACACTAGTGACTTCTATTATCACTACAACATGAAAGATGTGGGGTGTGTGTGTGTGTGATTGGTTTGTTTCCATTTGGCCGGCTGCAGAGGTGGTGGAAGCCCTTGTTGGAAGGAAGCCAGCCTTAGCTGGGGACTCAAGAGAGCAGAGCCTTCTGTCAACCCCTGTGGATGGCATGAGAGAGAGACTTTTCTTGTGGGCTAAGCAAGTGAGATGTGGGGGCTTTCTGTTACTAACACATAAGTAGTCAATCTTGACTATATCCCAACTTGTTCATTCCTTTAACCCTACTAGCACACCCTGCCATAGTCTGGTGTTAGTCACAATCAGATTGGCTTCAATTTGTGGCAACCTGTGTTTGACAAATGCAACATCACCAGCTTCTTCACCAAATTCATAATTGCTGGCACGTTGGAGCCCGTTTTTGCATCCATTGTATTAAGCCATTGCATGAAAGTTCTGCTCATTTTTGTTGAGCCTCCACTTTACCTCACACAGCCAGAGGCAACAAGAGTTGCTATGAGTTGGAACTGATTTGAGACTGCTTACCAACAAGTGGCCACAGGCAACTATTCAAATATGAGGGGGGTTCAAAAGATTTATGGGAATATGTAAAGAAATGGTAGTGGATTTTTTTCCCCACAAACTTTCTGAAGCCCCCTTCATGCATTTCTTTCGTGTTCTTAGAAAATAGACAGTATTAGGTGTGAATTTTATTTTGATTAATGGTGCTATCTTATCTTGTTCTTTTCTTCCACTATGTTTATAAGCAGCATCCCCACTGCCAGATATACACTGAGCGTGTTCTTGCTAACTACTGGATAGTAGTCAAGGATGAGCAATGCTCTCATTTCCCTACCCTTCTCTCTTGCAGGGTGGACATTAAAGTGTGAGAGATCCTTGTACAACTTTTGGCTATAAAGTCATTCTTCAATTTTTTCTTCTATCCTTACGGATTTATCATTCACACTTCACTTGTGAGTCTTCTTGAGTTCACTGTCTTGGTATGAGGCATTAGGTTGGGATCCTGTTTTATTTTCCTTGACACAGTGATAAAAGATTTTTCCCCCCTGAACCATTTATTAAATATTCTGTACTGTGCAGTTGATTTGTAAAGCCATTTTTATCATGTATAAAGTTTTAGTATATATAAACATAGATTGATTTCTGAGCACTCATTCTGTTCTTTTGGCCCATTTGCCTGTGATAACAGGGTACAGTAATTATTATAATTGTGATATCAAAGTATAAATAACTAATGGGTAAGTCTTTTTTTTTTTTAATCCCTCCTAAAAGTGGAGTGATAACTGTAGATTTTTTTATTTTTCTATATGCATTTCAAGCAAAGTTTATAAACTTCCTTAAAGCAAACTTTATAAACTTCCTTAAATATCTAAGAAGTATTTTTTTACTGAGGGAACATGATATTTATAGATGTATTTGGGGAAATTTTTCCTTTGTGTAACATTGCATCTCATCTATGAACACTGGCTTCATCCCATGCACTCAGATCTTTTTCTCAAGTCCTTTATTAAAGTTTCCTCCATTGAGATTGTGTACATTCTTGGGCTAGTGGAATCCTAAATATTTTATCATTTGTATTGCTATTTTTTTTTTAAATTAGATTTTCTAGTTCATTATTGCTGGCATAGAGACATGCTATTGATTTGTGTAAGTTGATCGTATATCTGGTAACCCTGGTGAACTCCCATATTATGTCTCAAGGTTTTTGATTGTTATTGATTTTTCTAAGAGGATTACCATATCATCTACAAGCAATGAGTTCTATTTATTTTCCAATCCTTACTTGTCTGGTTTTTTTTTTTTTTTTCTCTTTAAAGTGTGGGCCAGGAACTCCAGTAGGATGTTAAATGGCACTTTTCCCAATGGACATGAACATGGTCTGAAAAAGAACATGCCTAAATTTTGTGTAGTAAATACATTTGCTGTAGGATATTGGCTTAAAAACTTGACCAACTTCTTTTGTTGTTGTCAAGTACTGTCAAGTTTTCCTTTATTTTTCTGCAAGCTTGTCTCACTGATTGTGAAACTGTCACGACGTTTCAGTGCATTATGGTACGAATTACACTGAAACAAACTTCCATTCTGAGAGAAGCCCATTTAAATTAGATTTCTATAAAACATGGATGTCTTCACTAGCTTATATTTAATTTAGGATATATGAGGGAGCTTCAAAAGTTTATGGAAAAATGGCATTATCTGTCCATTCCATTCTTCCATGAACTTTTTGAAGTCACTTCGTTCATACTGAGATATATACTCATGTATGAAACAGACCTATGTATGTTTTGGCTTACTTTGGAATCAAGATTCTAGTAACTTCAAATAATCAGTCACATTACATTTTACATTTATTTTCCTGGGACAAAATTACAGTAAGTTAGAAATTCATTAATACTTGACAGTTTTTGTAGAACACCCCATTAAACCATCTAACCCTAGATTTTTGAGAGTGAAACTTTGGCCACTATTTCAATTTCTATAATTTTGTCGATCTATATAAATGTTTGCTTTTCCCTCTTGCCAAACCTTAGTTATTTTATGTTTGTGTAGGACTTTATCAATTTCACCTGTGTTTCTAAATTCAACAGGCTATTTGCAATTTGTGTTTATTTCATGTCTTGTTTAACTGATCAGCATTGGCTTTTAGTAATTACAGTAAACTAGCTATCATTTTTAAAAACGTACCCATTTTATGGGTATTAATCAAGATTTGATTTCCTTCCATCTTGTTTCTTTGAGCTTTAATAATTTTTAGTTAGATGCTTTACTCGTGTTTTGAATGTATGTTGAAATAATTACACATTCACAAGAAGTTACAAGGAAATGTTACACAAAGGCTTCAATTACCCTTCACCCAGACTTCCCCAATGTTAACATCTTGCAAAACTATAGTTCAATACTATAACCAGGAAATTGGCATTAGTATAATCCAGTTTACTCAGATTTCATTCACTACATGTGCTCATTTGTGTGTGGGTGCTCACTGATGTTAAGTGTCATCAAATTGGTACTGCATCATAGCGACCCTGTATAGGGTTTCTAAGGAGTGGATGGTGGGTTTGAACTTCCGACCTTACAGTTAGCCGTTCAATACTTATCCTATAGCAATTTTATCACATGTAGTTTTGTAAAACCACCACATTCAAGGTACAGACACAATCAAGATACTATTACCACAAGGCTCTCTCATATTGCCCCTTACAGAGACACACCCCTTTGTCTACAATACCTGGCAATCACTAATCCTTTTCCATCTCAATAATTTTATGATGATAAGAGAGTTACATAAATGAAATCATAAGTAACATTTTCAGATTACCTTTTCCCCACTCAGTTAATTCCCTTGCTGTTCATCCAAGTTGTTGCATACAATGTATGTCCCTTGTTCCTGCTGGGGAGTAGCCCATGATGCAGCTACACCATGGTATAACCACTGCCTTGTTGAAGGGCCTTAGGTTACTTTTCAGTGTGTGGTCATTACAAATGAAAGTGCTATATGAACATTTATCTATAGGCTTCTATGTGAATTTAAGTGTTTATTTCTCTGGGTGAAATATCTAAGGATACAATTGTTTGGGCACATGGTGAGCCCAATGAAGAGTGCAGTGTCTCTGTAGGATAAGCACTGGACTGCACACCACAAGGTCAGTGGTTTGAGCCCACACTTCGCAGGAGAATGATAAGGCTTTCTGCTCCTGCAAAGATTTACAGGCTCAGAAATGCTATATTAGGTTGCTGTGGGTTAGAATCAACTCAAGGAGACTTAATAAAAACAACAATGGTAAGCCCATATTAAGTTTTATTAAGAACCTACCAATCTCTTTCAAGAGTTGGCTGTATTGTAATACATTCTCATGAGTAATGGCAGAGATCCAGCTTCATAGCCCCCTTAGCACCATTTGAATTAGCCATTCTGATAGGTGTGTAGGATCTCTCCTTGTGGTTTTCACTGACATCTTCTTAATGGCTAATGACGTTGAACATCTTTTCATTTGCTTATTTGCCACCTGTATGTCCACCTTAATTCTTGTTAACTTTCGTATTCTGATGAATGAATTCAAAGCTCCAGATTTCCTTCTTACATATTGCTTAAGCTCTGGTCCACAAATAGACATGTACTGCTTTCATTTTTGGGGGCTCTTGTTTGGGTGC
>NW_006408541.1:22328370-22338893 GCF_000296735.1 Chrysochloris asiatica | reverse complement strand
GGGTGGGGGTGTCGGGTATACCCTTTAGTTATTTGATGATGCATGGAGGGGATCGTAATCATTGCAATGAAATGAAATAAGATAGGATGAATGTAAAACTGATGTTCTCCCATGTAAACCCACATAATTCACAATAAAAACTTTATTAAAAAATGGTGGAACATAGAGAACTGCCAGAAATTAAAGTCTAATCCAGAAGAGGATGTGGAATGAGAGATATCATTGCTGATGTCAGATAGATCTTGTCTGAAAGCAGACAGTGTCAGAAAGGTGTTTACTTATATTTTACTGGCTATGCTAAGATTTTGAATTGTATAGATCATCACAAACCATGGATAGCATTTTGAAAAAGGGGTATTCCAGAACACTTAATTGTGCTCTTGAGGAACATGTACATAGATCAAGAGACAGTTGTTCAATCAGAACAAAGGGATACTTACTGGTTTAAAGTTAAGAAACGTGTGCCCTAGTGTTGTATTCTCCCCCCACCCCCATATTTATTCAATCTGTCTGCTGAGCAAATAATCTGAGGAGATGAATTATATGAAAAGGTGCTTCAGAAAAAGACTCATTAACAACCTGCTGTATGCAGATGACACAAATTTGCTTGATGGAAGTGAAGAGGAGTTAAAATACTGACTGATGAAGATCAAAAAATATATAGTCTTCAGTATGAATTGTGTAGAATGCACCTCAATGTAAAGAAAACAAAAATCTTCACAACTGGACCAGTAAATAAAATCACAATAAATGGAAAAAGATGGAAGTTATCAAAGATATCATTTTGTTTGGATCCACAACCAACACTCGGAGAAGCCACAGTCAATAAATCAAATGAAGTGTTGAATTAAGAAAATACATTGCAAAAGATCTCTTTCATGTTTAAGCATTAAAGAGCAAAGATGTCAGTTTGGGGACCAAGGTATGCCTGTCCCAAGCCATGTTATTCTCATTTGCCTCATATGCATGTCTGCCTCATTCACAGAACCTTCCAACGGCCCTCGGTTGACACTGAGCCTCTTGCAGTAAGTCCTCTGTTTTCTCTTCTTTGATGGAATTGTCCCTCTCAGTTACTCAGAATTCAGAAGCATGTGCAGCCTCTTTTGATTTCCCCAAAGTGCTCCTCATTCCACAGCACTGAGTCCCAGGCTTTGGTGGTTTCTCACTATCCACTCTTGTCTTTCTCTCCCTCCAGTCTCCTCCACCACACCTCCCCATTTCCTAGGGGTGGACTGCCTCTCAATCACATTGTCCATTCTAGTCTGTTTCCTTCCAGAAAAGCCCCACCCTAGAATGGACTGCTTGGCCAAATGCAACCCTCAATTAGTCTTTGAAATGTAGAGAAGCTGGATTTTCTCATTCACCCCAACCCTTTCATCTACCTGCTTTTGCTCCCTCCCCATGGTTCCCTGAAGGAATAAGAGAGAAGCAGTGAGTTATCAGTATGTTACGCTGTACTAAATGGCTTTATGTTATGGTTAGAGACCTCTGGAGAAATAAGGATGAGATCACTACATCTTTTGTTCTTGGAAAATAATGTGGCAAAAAGACACCCTAATCCTCAATTTTAATTTGTTTTTATTGATCTCTTTCAAAATTAGGGAAACAAGTTTTCTCACAGCAAATGTTATGACACTTCATGGGAAGGCCCTGGTTACAAAGAATAATGAGGTTTGTGCTGTGGAGGAGAAAGAGGTTCTTCCCATGGCAGGGGGAGGTGGTGGGTGAGCAAACATGGGCAAAAAGGGATACACACAGCAAAGAGGTCCACAGCTCTTCATGACTTCAATCACAGGAACTGACTTGATGGCACACAACACACAAAACATCCTCAAACAAAGGTTCCTAGGAGGCATAAATGTTTTGAGCTAGAAGGCTAGATGGTTAACCTAAAAGTTGATGGTTAAAACCTACCCAGGGAGACCAGGGAATAAAACTTCAGACAGAGACCTTGTTCCTTAAAGATTATAGTCAAGAAAGCCCTATGAAGCAGTTCTACTCTGTCACACATGGGGTTACCTGGGTCCATAGATTATACAGCAGCAAACAACTGTCATCTCTAACCACCACGTCATTGTCTTAATCACATCAACCTACTCTATTTTCTTGATACTTGTCATTTTCAGAAATCACCTCTGCCCTCTTATTTATGTAATCATTTACCTGTGTGATTTACTCCATTCTAGCCTGGTGTAGCGCTGTAGCATAAAGCACTGGACCACAAGGTCGGTGGTTCAAATTCACCAGCCACTTCTCAGAAACCCTATATAGGGCTGCTATGAGTCATAATCGACTGGACATCTCTTAACAACACAACAACACTCTGAAGAAGGGGAGAACAGTGACTCTATTGGACAATCACTGTACTGCAAACCACAAGGTTAGTGGTTTGAGCCCACCAGCTACTTGTCTAGATAAAGATGGGATTGTCTGCTCCTGCAAAGATTTCCAGCGTTGGAAACCCTGTACAGGGTCACTGAGTTGGTACCGACTGATGGCACTTAGGAACAGCAAGCCTGAAAAAATGAATTCCACAGTAGCAAGAGCTGTGTATATTTTGTTTTCTACAACTTTCTCTAGAACCTAGGATAACATGTAGCACACACTGATGGTGGTGTGCCTTAGAGTCAGTTCTGATTCATAGCAACCCTGCATAGGGGTTCTGAGGCTATAAATCTTTATGGGAGCAGAAAGCCTCATCTTTCTCCCACAGAACAGCTGGTAGTTTCGAACTGCTGACCTTGAGGTTAGCAGCCCGACTTGTAACCATTATGCTACCAGAGTTCCTGTAGCACATAATAGGTAGTCAAATATTTGGAAGAATAGATGGATATATGGAATTAATGGTTGTCTCTTTCCCCAATTTTCTTGATTTCAAATTTTCTATAAAAGGAAAAAATTTACTTACTAACTAGAAGGAAAAAAAGGGAATTGAAAATAGGTCAAATTTAGCATTACTTTTTTGGTAGAAGCATGCCCTGTTCCCAGAAGCACAAGAACTCTCTCCCGCCTCTGATCTTCCAGCAGTGTTTGTACCTCTCTTCAGATACTAGGCATTGCCATCTTAATAGTTTAATTTTTATGTACATTTCCTGCTTCTTCCCCATGGAATCTAAGGTCTTAAGTGTTTGACTCTTATTAAACTGTCAGTGCTAGGAAAGAGCAGAAAGATGAGGAAACGTGGGCCTCTTAGAGCTATAAGATAGTGATACTCAGAGATGTGCTACAGCCAAGAGAAAGGAGGCCAGGTGGTATAATGGACTCTGCATTGGGCAGTTGACTGTGAGGTCCACAGTTCAAACCCACCAGCCACTTCATGGGAGAAAGATGAGATTTGCTGTTCCAGTAAAGATTTATAGTCTCAGAAACTCTAGATAGGGCCGTTATGAGTTCAGATCGATTCAGTGGCGGTGAGCTTGTTTTGGCTTTATTGCTGCTAGATGCTGTCATGTCAGTTTCAACTCCTAGCAACCTATGCGCAACAGAACAAAACACTGTTCAGTCCGGTGCCACCTGACAATAATTTTCACTTTTGAGTCCACTGTATCAATCCATCTTGTTGGAAATCTTCTGTTTCACTGGCCTGCCACTTTACCCTGTATGATGTGGTAAATCAAGGACTGGTCCCTCCTAATAACATGTATTACGTATGAGAGACAAAGTTTCACCACCCTGGCTTCAAAGGAGCATTTCCTGTACCTCTTTCAAGACAGATGTGTTTAGTCTTCTGGCAGTCCACAGTATTATGAATATTCTTCTCCAGTATGTGATACTATAACTCAAATGTGTTAATTCACCCTCCTTATTACTGTACAACTTTCAGTTGCATATGAGGCTGCTGAAAACACCATGGCTTGGGTCAGGTGCACTTTAGCACTTTTATTATTATTAAATTGACTTCTTTGCTCTTGAACACTATAAAGAGGTCTTGTGCAGTAGATTTACCTAATGCAAGGTGTCATTTGAGTTCTTGACCACTCCTTCCATGAGTGTTGATTGTGGATCCAAGCAAAATGAAATTTTTGACAACTTCAATCTTTTCTCCGTTTATCATAATATTATTTATTCATTGAGTGGTGAGGATGTTTGTGGGTTGTTGTTTTTTTTTTTCTTTTTTACATTTAGGTGTAATCCATATTGAAGCCTATGGTATTTTATCTTTATCAATAAGTATTTTAAGTCCTCTTAGCTTTCAGCTAGCAAGGCTGTATCATCTGCATATCACAGGTTGTTAGTGAGTCTCCCTCCAATCTTGATGCCACATTCTTCTTCATGTAATCCAATTTCTTGGATTATTTGCTCAGCAGAAAGATTGAATATGTATGGTAAAAAGATGCAACACTTCCTTTATTTTAAACTCTTCAGTGTACCCGAGTTCTAATAATTGTCCTTTGGTCTATGTATAGGTCCCTCACAAATATAGTGAAATGTTTTGGAATAACCATTCTTCATAATGGTATCCATAGTTTGTCATGATCTATGGAGCCAAAAACCTTTGCATAGCCAATAAAGTAGCAGTAACCATCTCTCTGGTATTTTCAGCCATTTTACTTTGATGTCAGCCATGTCCTCTTCTGAATCCGGCTTGAATCTCTGGAATTTGTCTACTAATAAACTATTGAAATTGTTTTTGAATTATTTTCAGCAAAAATTTAATTGCATGGTTTTATAACGAGAGAATCTCTGAGAATTCTACAGTCTCCATGTCTTAATTGTTATCACCATCATTGGGTATAGTTGTGGAAGGTCTGCCAAGGACACTGGAGAGTCAGACCTCCCAGTTCTGCTCTTGAGGCCACATGGGGTGTTTCTGTGTGCCTCCTACTTCAGGGCATCAATCCAGCTTCTGGAAGTGGCAGGAAGGGCATGCTTGTGAAGAGCCTGCACCCACACTGTCTCTATGTGTTTTACATGTCCTTGCACCTGCTAGCCTGTCCTTCATGCTGGAAGAATTAACAAAGGGAAAGGGAAATGATTCTCTGGCAACAGTCAAAAGGCACACAGATTATCCCCAGGAGGCTTTCTGGTAAATATCTTCAGAGTTTATTTCACCTTTGCCATTAGCATCTCAGTGCATCCATGAGAAAAAGATTCCTTAAGTCTAAAAAGACATTTAAGGTCCCCAGGAGAATTGATGCATTTGAATTATGGTGTTAGCAAAGAATACTGAAAGTACCATGAACTGCCAGATACACAAATAAAGGTGTGTTGTAAGAAGTAAAGCCACAATGCTCCTTGGAAATCAGAATGACCAGACTTTGTCTCATGTACTTTGGACATATTATCAGGAGTGACCAGTCCCTGGAAAATGACATCATGCTTGATAAAGTAAAGGGTCACCTTCAAGAAGACCCCAATAAGATGGACCTACACGATGATTCCAACGACGGACTCAAACACGATTGTGAGCATGTGCAGGACTAGGCAGAAGTTTGTTCCACTGTGCATAGAGTTGCTATGACTTGAAACCAACTTGATGGCACCTACCAACAAAAACAATAGGGAGTGCAAATGGTTTGCACTTGACTGATGGAGTACAGGGTTAGTGTTGGGCTGCTAATCTCAAGGTCAACAATTCAAATCCATCACCCACTTCACGGGAGAAAGATGAAGCTTTCTGTTACCATAAAGATTTATAGCCTCAGAAGCCCTATCCATGAGCTCTATGAATTGGAACCAACTCATTGTGACACAACACTAACTTAATGGTTGGTGGTTCAAATCCACCCAGTAGCACCATGGAAGAAAGTCTTGGTGATCTGCTCTGTAAAGATTAAAGCCAAAAAAACCCATTATGGAGCAAGCAGTATGATGAGTCGGAACGGGCTAGATGCCAATAGGTTTGGTTTATTTACTTTTTTTATTATGGAGGGCATATGAAAAAGTAAAAATTAAAACATGAACTTCCAAATATCTAGCACCTCAAACACTGAATTTAGGGTTCAGCATTCCACATGCATGTCTTAAGACTTACAAAATGTTGATTTCCAGTTTTGAAAACTGCAACTGATCATAGGTGTGTTTGTGTAACTTGCAACAGCAGCTTTCACTCTGTCATTTCAGATTCGTTCAAGATGACACGTGGAGCTCAAGTTCATTCATAGTCACAGCTATTCACTTTTCACACAATATATACATTACTCATTTGTGGGTATTATATTTGTGATGGTGGTGGTGGTGGTGGTGGTGGTGGTGGTTATGTGCCGTGGAGTCAGTTCTGACTCATAGTGACCCTGTACAGGGTTTCTGAGGCTGGAAATCTTTACAGGAACAGAAAGCCTCTTCTTTCTCCCACAGAACAGCTGGTAGGAATCTTTATTTCCATGAACATGGTATGGTTTTTTATTTACATAGGTGTTCTTTTTTGTTTTTTTAATAATACCGAACTTTTCTACCATCTTTCCACATATACATTCAATTTGATTTCTATGTACTCCATTTTTTTTTTTATAATTTCTATAACTTTTTTAAGTTCAAATTGGGTTTAGAAGACATCTCTGTGATATAAACACTTCCTAATTATTTCAGTTTCTGTATTTTGGTAAAATTCCTAAGATCTATTCACTCCAATGTGCACCCTGCCAAGCACATATCAGACCTTATTGGTATTCTTTGAAATAAATATCCCTAACAAAAATTAAATTGTCTTAAAAAGTGAGCATGTCTAAGGTTCCTCAAGAATTAGGAGACAGTTATTTAAATATGACTATTATCATTATGGGAGCTCTGGTAGCGTAGTGCTTACAAATCGGGCTGCGAACCTTAAGGTCAGCGGTTCGTAACTACCAGCCGCTCCGTGGGAGAAAGATGAGGCTTTCTACTCCCGTAAAGATTTACACCCTCGGAAACCCTGTACAGGGTCACTATGGGTCGGAACTGACTCGATGGCACTTAACAACAACAACAACATTATCATTATGAGTCAGAACGGACTCAATGGAACTTAATAGCCTTGGCAGGTAGTGGATTATAAGCTGAGCTGCTAACCACAGGTCAGCAGTTTGAATCTACCATCATTCTACATGAGAAAGATGAGACTTTTGGCTCCCGCCTCAGAAACTCTAAACAGGGCTATTGAGTCAGAACCAACTTGATGGCACACAACTACTACCATTAATATTTAAGAAATTACTTCCAAAATACATTCATTGAAAAAAAGGTAATTTTTTTTTTTTATGGTTGTTGTTGTTAAGTGTGTCATTTATGCCTGAATTATAAGAGGCAGATTTTCAACACCAAATGTTTACCTCAACTTCTAAGCATTCATTGTTGTTAAGTGTCGTGAGGTCGGTTCCAACTCACACACACCCTGTATAGGGTTTCCAAGGAGCAGCTGGTGAGCTTGAACTGTCAACCTTGTAGTTCAAACCGACTTTGCAGTCCCCACCAAGCGCATTACAAATAAAGCTATTACCTTTAATTAAACAACAAGCCTGCCTACTGTATCACAAGAGATTTGCTAAAACAAACCTTTAATGATCTGACTGCTGT
Source organism: Chrysochloris asiatica (assembly GCF_000296735.1). Taxonomy (NCBI): domain Eukaryota; kingdom Metazoa; phylum Chordata; class Mammalia; order Afrosoricida; family Chrysochloridae; genus Chrysochloris; species Chrysochloris asiatica. The sequence continues at coordinate 22,331,402 of NW_006408541.1, read as the reverse complement.
TGACATGAATCTTCATACATGTATTATTGTTCCTAAATAAATTAGATAGTTTTTAAAAAATGTCTTTAATCAAATTTTATGATTTCCTAGGTCTTGCACATTTTTAATTGCTTCAATGCACATTTTGTTGCTACATTAAATGGTAATTTAAAAAGCAGTTTATTGAAGCAGAAAATGTATACATGAAAGTACACAGATCACTGAACTCTCACAAACTGCATGCTCATATAACCAGATTCAGAAATAGAATGTTACTAGGATTAGAAAAGCAGCAAACCTTTTGCTCCTTCTTATAGATATGTTTGTGATAAGAGTCTTTATATCCATGAACATGGTATACACACACATACATGTTGTTGCCAAGCTGCTTGCCACTCCTAGTGACCCTATGAAAATAGCAATTCCAAGAAGTAGCTGGTGGTTTGAACCACCAACCTTTTGGTTAACATTCCAGTACTTATCCTATAGTGCCACATCAGGGCACCATAGAAAGACTATGATGAAAGGCATGGGTGATTCAAAATTATCCACCCTCTGGTTATATTAAATACTCATCCACGTCCATGTCTGATGATAACATAGAGCATGCATGTTCAGTAGATGAGTGACAGCAGGAGTAGGGACAAATCAGTCACGCCTCTACCTGTGAAATCATCCATCACAGGCTTGGATTTTGAAAAGTCTGTGTGGGATGGGTACCAAAACAACTGATGGAAAGCATAAATGGAAGCATTTGGACATCTGAAAACAAAATTTGGACTAATACTTGAAGAAAGGTAAAAGTTTCATTACGAGGCTGAGAGTAAAAAGCCATGGAAACATCTTCAATCGCAGAACAAGAAAAAGTTCAAAAGTCAGCCAGCAGCTGGAAAAATTGATGGTCAAAGTTTTCTGAGATTCTCAAGAGCCAGTATTGGAACAGTATCAGGAAAAACATTTAAGCAATCTATAGTGGTCTTTACAGTGAGATGCTCACTGAAGAGCTGAAGCTTACACATCAGATTCAACACAGAGGACTGCTATCCAAAGGCTTTGTGATCTTGCATGACAATGCACATCCAAATACCTCTGCCCACACTGCTGACACTGCAAAAACTTCATTTTGAGGAGTTAAAGCATCCTCCCTCTAGTACTGATCCTGCTCCATTGGATCTTGACCTGTTTGAGCCCCTGAAAGCAGCCCTTTGAAAATGAAGATTCACCTCTGATGAAGCAGCAAAGACAGCAGTACATCCGTGGCTCGCAGCTCAGCCTAAAACATTTTTTAATAAGGGAAATATGAAAGCTTGTTGACAAATGGACAAAGTATATTGAAAAGCAAGGTGATTACATTGGAAAATGATATATTTGTCTTTGCTTAAAGTTGGTTATCCACACTCTGGCTATAGAAAATAATTTAATTTTTGACTCACTCTTGTATATAAAACTTTTTCTTTCCTCTGTAAAAAATCATGTCACACACACATGGTGTATTTTTGTTGATTCTTTCCCAGTACTCTTCCTTGTACTTTTTTCTTCCTTTTAAATTCTCTGACCATATTTGCTGCCTCTGTTGTTGTTAACTGCGTCACGTCTGTTCTGACTCAAAGCAACGCTGTATAGGGTTTCCAAGGAGTGGCTGGTGAGTTTGAACCGCTGACCATGTGAATCAAACTGATTTTGTGATCCAGGCTTTATCCCACAGTGCCACACCAGGACTTCTCTTTTGTTGTCATTGTTGTTAAATTCCATTGAGTTTATGAGGAGTAGCTGGTGAGTTTGAACTGCTAACTTTGTGGTTCAAACCGACTTTGTAGTCCAGCACATTAGCCCAGAGCACCACACCAGGACTCAAGGACTCCTCTAGTGTTGTGTTAAATAGAAGTTAGTGGTGCTAGCACATTTTTTCTTCAGTTTCTTTTGAATGAAAAAAAAAAAATTTAATGTTACAGCTTTTCTTACAGGTTGTTTTTTAAGCCTATCTTATCAAATTGTTGTTATTGGCCATCCAGTTGGCTCAGAGCCCTAGTTCCCGTATGTAAACAGAGCAAAATATTGTCTTGCCCTGTGTCAATTTCTCGTTGATTGTTGCATTCATCTTTGTGGCAACTCTCAGTCAACTCCACAAGGGTTTTCTGGTTTTGTCTGATGGTCTTTCCTAAGAACAAGTCTCACCATCCTCACTTCTAGGGAGCAATCTGGGGGTATTTCTAAGGATGGTTTTCTATTCATTGGAGGAGTTTGCAAAAAAAACTTGACTATTTGATAGAATTTGCTAGTAAAGTCAATTGTGCCAAGACTTTTAGAAGTTACATATTTCAGGGAAGTAATCTGTGTTGTATTAGTTTTCCCTAAGACATAAAGTTATGTGTTCATTAATGCTAAACCTAATAGAAATCTTTTCTTATGAAAAGGAATTTGTATAGACTCCTGTGAACCTGGGTGGAGACCTGGTTGGCCAGCAGTGTGGCATGACCTGGGGACTCTTGGGCCCAGAGTCAGTGACATAGCCACAGAGGACTACAGTGGAGAGTAAAGCATCCAGCTGATAAGAAGAGAGGGCACAAGACCACCCGCACTTGCAGATAATACCCACGTGACCTGGCTTCAATGACTGGATGATCAGAACTCAACTGGAAGAAGAAAAAAGAGGAAAAAAGGAGTTATCTGATACAATTTGATGAACTTGACCTACACCTATGGATGCAGTAGCTCAAAGAGGAAACAAATCTTTACAGCAAGGATCATTCCCATCCCTTCCAAATACAGAGTAGACAGGGATAGGCAACTTGGACATTGGCTACCCAAAATGGGGGAGCTACAAAGGCAAGAAATGACTGGCTTACAAGCTTTCAAGGGGGGACCTAGATCCAGAGGGTGTAGAGGAAGGTACAATCTCCACTGAGTAGTATCCAATCTGTGTAGGCGGGGCTGATGAAAGGACATGCAGACGGGTCTCTTGTGATACAGTAGTGAATAACTGTTTTCAGGACTGCTTGTGAGGGTTGGAAATGTAAAGGTAGATGTTTTGTAGCAACTAGGGGAGTGATTAA
>NW_006408541.1:22316823-22327594 GCF_000296735.1 Chrysochloris asiatica | reverse complement strand
ATACACACATGTGTATACATATGTGTGGAGTCCTGGAGTGGTGGATAATGCTTCAGACTGCAAAGCGGTTTGAACTGCAAGGTCGATGGTTCAAGCTCACCAGCTACTCCTTGGAAACCCTATACAGGGTCACTATGGGTTGGAATTGACTCGATGGCACTTAATAACAACAACATACATATATGTATGTGTATATGTTTGTATATATACACAAAATGTGTATATGTTGTAAAGTGCTATTGAGTTGGTTCTGACTCATAACTACCCTGTATAAGGGTATCTGAGCGGCTAGTGAGCTTGAACCGTAGACCTTGTGATTCAAAGGCAATCTTGCAGTCCAGTGCATTAACTCACAGAGCCACACCAGGACTCCACAATGCCAATATATTGTTGTTGTTATGTGCTGTGGAGTTGGTTCTGACTCATAGCGACCCTGTACAGAGTTTCTGAGGCTGTAAATCTTTACAGGAGCAGAAAGCCTCATCTTTCTCCAACCTCATCTTTCTCCAGCGGAACAGCTGGTAGTTTCGAACAACTGACCTTGTGTTCGCAGCCCGATTCGTAACCACTACACTACCAGAGCTCCTAAAAAAAGAAGTTTTCTAGATACAACAACTCTCTTAAGAAACAGAACCATATCAGTATTTGTTCCCTTCACCATGATACCCCCTTCTCTCTACCTCTTGTCTCTGAGGGCTAACCACTATTCTGAGTTTTGTGCTGACTCTTAGGCAGTTAGAAGAGGGATTGGCTACAGAATAACTACAGCAAACACCACGTGTGCTTCACCCAATCATAAAGCCCCAAAAGGAGGAACACTGGGAAAGGGACATTCCCCCAAATCAGGCCGGTACAGAGAAGACTAAAACTGATCTGATGAGGCTATGGGGGAGCTAATCCTAATACCATTATAATAAATTAGCATTGCAGTTAGCTCATGAATACTGTTATAACAGATTGAATTATGGGAAAGAGTTGCATCAGATACAGGAAGAAATGACCAATTCTGGGCCCTAAGTAATGCTAGGGAAATGTAGGGATCAGGAGCCCAGGAGCCCATCCTGGAGGACACCACCACAAAAGGTGAAACCAAGAACTCACACGTGAGGTAGTAGTAGCCCAGTCTCATACTCCTAAGAGCTTCTATGCTTAAATGGAGTCCTGGTATGTTGCTTCAGGATAAGCACTTGAACGCAAGCTGGGCAGTTCAAGCTCATCTGCCGCTCCTCGGAAACCCCATACAGGGTCACTCTGAGTCGTAACCGGCTCCACAGCACTTAACAACAGAAGTAATGATTAAAGAAACTGCCTGGCTTGCTCACACCTCTCTCTGGCTTCGTTCATGTGCGCGCTGTGCCTATTAATCCTTTGTTTTCTTTAGAAGTTGGTAGATCTGTCTATTCCTCCATCCATCCATCACTGTACACACACACACATTAAATTGCCATCAAGTAGACACCTCATGAGTGTCGAGTTAAAACTATGCTCCATAGGATTTTCAATCAATTATTTTTCAGTAGTTCACCAGGACTTTCTGCAGAGATACCTAGTGGGGGATTCTAACTTCCAACTTATAGCAATTGAGCATGCTGATGATCTGCACCACCAACTCCCCCAGACAACTGCACACCCACACACAGTATACTATTTATGTGTGAGTGTGCACATATATAAACCCAGAGAATATGCATTGTTCAGTCTTGAAAGTATATATAAAATAAGTGATGTCATACATTTTTGCTTTGACTTGCATTTTTCCTCAAAAATATTTGTGGCACTGAACACACTGATTGTGTGGAGTCGTGGTTGACTTGTTTTTACTGTAGTGTTGTTGTTGTTAAGTGCTATTGAGTTGGTTCCAACCCATAACGATCCTGCATATGGTTTCCGAAGCAGCTGGTGAGCTTGAACCACTGACCCTGAAGTTCAAACTGATGCTGCAGTCCAGCGCATGAACCCGTACTCCTTACTGTAGTATGAGACAGTAATAAAAGAATGGTGTTGTTAAGTGCTTCAAGCTGGTTCCCACGCATAGAAACATATATCGGGAGTCCTCGTGCAGCGCTGTGGCTTAAATCGCTGGACCACAAAGTCAGTTTGAACCATAGAGTTGGCAATTCAAGTGTACAACCCAGTCCTCAGAAAGCCTGCAAAGGGTTGCTATGGGTCGGAACCAACTTGAAGGCGCTGAACAACAACAGATCGGTACTATGGAGTCTTGGATGTGACACTTCATGATAATGTGCTAGACCACAAGGTTGGTGGTTCAAACTCACCATCCGCTCCTCAGAAATCTTATACAGGGTCCCTATGAATAGGAATCCATTGAAAGGCACTTTACAACAGCATCTTAACATTTCATAACTGCCTTATGTAGTCTTAAAGAGTATATCCCCTCATCTTTGTGGGGTTCCTATTTGTTCAGTGGATCAGTCTTACTACTCAAGTCAGACAAATTGCTTATTTCTTTGTTATTTTTTTTTTTTTTTCTATATGGTTAGTCTGGTATCATTTGGGTACTTTTCTCCTAGTGACCTCTGTGTTTTAGAACAGTCCACTATCAACCATCTCTTCTGGGCCAGTACACTCGCTGATTTCAATGCCTGGGACACTTGTGTTTTCTGCTTAGATGACTCTCTCCTGGATTCACCTTATCCTGGAGTCTTATGTAAACTATGTTCTTCCATCAACGCTTAGAAAATAGACAATTTTCTCAAAAATATATCATTTCCCACCCCCTTTTTGTGATTTAGTTTTTCATCTGAACACTTAACACATTAATTTTTATTATTATTATTATTAATGTCTTTTCTATCCAGGAGAATGTGAGCTTTCTGAAAGCAGTAAGCTTGATTTACACATCTTCTCAACACTTAAAGTAATGCCTGGGAAAAAATAAATGCTCAATAAAAGATGTGTGTTCAATGAATAAATGAATGAAAAATGTCTTCCCTGGACAGCAAAATGACTCTTCATCATTCTTTTTAAATTTGACTTTATATATTTTGGACCCATATTATAAGTGTGGCATTGTACGATAGGCACTGGACTGCTAACCACAAGGTTAGTGGTTCAAACCCACAAGTCACTCCTTGGTAACCCCTATACAGGGTCACTGTGAGTTGGAATGGACTCAATGGCACTTAACAACAACCACATACTAGTTTAGTTAAATTGCTTTTCATTTGGATAGTAAAGTGAATCCTTTTTATTATATATATACATATATATTTTTTACTTTCTGTCTATTTTATACGATAGAAAATACCAAGTGTTCCATGGGAGAAAGATGAGGCTTTCTGTTCCCGTTAAGATTTGCAGCTTTGGAAACCCCGTACAGGGTCGCTATGAGTCAGAACCGACTCCACGCCACATAACCACCACCACTATAGTTTCATCAGCTTTTTTTTAATATTCATGTTCTTTCTATACAACTTTTTACATTCTTTGACTTTCAGTCTCAGTGTCCTTATATTTTATGTGTGTATGTGTGTCTCTTTAAAAGGTGTGCAATTTGGATTTTATTTTGTTAAACAAACATAATAATTTTCATTTTTAAATTAGGGCATTTAGTCTATTTACATTTGTTAAGGATATTGATAAAAGTAGGAATGATTTGTACCATCTTATGCGCTACTCTTTCTATGCCCTTTTCTTCCTTACATATTAATTCATAGAGGTTTTTATTCTACCTTATAAACTTTCTAGCCTTTTAGACCTCCAAAGACATCACTAGACTATGCAGGTCAGCAAGGATGAATTATGTAGACTTTCCCCACACTGTATTCATTTATACAGGATCTATACAGCATGCCCAATGTTCTGGAAGCTACAAATACTCTTAATAAACTATTTCATGAAACACATAACACACCCCCAGCCCTACCCTCAGTTCTTTGCAAGTTTCTACTGAAGGTGGTTCTTCCCTCTCCTACTCACAATGCTTGCTTACCTTGACCCAAGCAATACAGTCACCAAGCATACATCTTTGCAAATTTGAAATTTGCAAATCTGAAATTTCAGAGCCAATTATTATTTTTAAATGGTTACATGATAAATTGGAATTCTTTACTTATTTGTTGGGATTTCCAGGAGTCCTAGTGTAGCACTGTAGGATAAGCACTGGATTGAAAGGTCATCTGCACTACAAAGCCGGTGGCTCAAACTTACCATTCTCTCCTCAGAAATCCTATACAGGGTTGCTAGAAGTCAGAACTGACTTGACGGCACTTAACAACAAGTACAGGGAGAGTTTGAGATAAACAATAGAAATTATTGCTATAAATTAATACTCCTCTGAAAATCAACATGATGTGGCTACCTTCTGTTTGGTGTCCTGTTACAGTGGAACACGAAAAGAAACATAAGTTAAATTTGCTCTTTCACCGGGTTTTCCACTGGAATTGATTAAAGAATATTTTACTTTGTTCCTTGTCCTTTGTAAAGCATTCAGCTCAGTGGAAGGTGGAGCCAGAACAAGCAGTAGAAATGCTTTTCAGTGCTCCTTCCCCATGCATTCTCTGGTGCTAACACAATCCCTTCCAGGCAGAAAGATACAAAGCTGTTGATGGGGCAGCGGGTTAACATACACCCTAATCATGCTCAGTTACAGTATATGGGAAGAACATACTGCAGTATCGATTTCTGTTTGTTCATCTAACATTTCTTCTTTGCTGTATACTTTACGTACACCAAATATACATACATTATATATTACCTCCTACTCTAATATGGAGTCCTGGTGTGGCGCTGTGGGTTAATGTGCCAGACTGCAGAGCCATTTGAACTGCAAGGTCAGTGGTTCAAGCTCACCAGCTGCTCCTCGAAAACGCTACACAGGGTCACTATGGGTGGGAATCGACTTGACGGCACTTAACAACAACTCTAATATATCTGCAATCATCTCTAAGTATATATACGAGGGAGCATCTAAAAGTTGGTGGAAAACTCCAATTATCCTTTAACTCAATTTCTTCCATGAACTTTTTGATATTCCCTCATCTATGGAAGCCTTGGGTAATATAAACAGTTAACATGCGTGCCTGCCAGTTAATAGGCTGTAGGTTAAATTCCATTGAGAGGCACCTTCAAAGAAAGACCTGGTCGTCTACTGTCATAAGACTGATGTAATGTTAAGTGCCAACTCGTAGCAACACTGTATAGGGTTTCTGAGGAGCAGCTCGTGGGCTGGACCCATGACCTTGTGGTTTACAGTCCAGTGCTGATTCTACAGTGCCACAGCAGGACTGAAAACCCCATGTTGCAAGTTCTGTTTGGACACACATGGGGTCACCCTGAGCCAGAATTAATATACAAGATCAGAAATATACTGATGTGATTTTCAGTAGAAAAACCAGTCCATGGTTTGTGGGATAGTTCTGGAAGCTGACTGCCCACCCCAATCATCCTGTGGACTGACCAATCATACTATCCCAGTCCCAATCTCGAGCTTTCTTGGCTGAACTAATTTTCTAGGGATCCTGATGCTTTCTAGTTTCATCTATTCCCAGCATCCTTTCCTCCTTATCTGTCCTCACCATTCTTAATGTCCAAGGCTCACACTATTGCCACTCAGTTCCAGGAATTCATCGTGTATTTATTTATTCATTCAAAGTAGTGCACAATGTTGTTGTGTGCTCCCTGAATATATCGTTCCTGACTTCAGAAAGAGAGAGAAAGAGCATCTCTTTTAGTATCAGGGCTCCCTGTAGGCCAGGAGCTTTGAGTAGTAGGTGGTGGTGTTCTCATTTTAAGTATGAGAAGAGAAGGAAAAAAAAGAACAAAGACTGAGATGTTCTTAACAGAAGGTTACAGAATGAACTGATACACTTCCATCTGACCTTGACATTCTGAATCTGGTAGGAATCCTGAAAGACTCTGACCCAGGTGCTATACCTGTGACCCTTCCTTGTCCCTCACTTGAAGTTATTATAGCTCATTGTTCTCCTTGATCGTAGGATCTGGCCATGTCTCATGGGAGGGGCCTGGGGGCAGTGAAAAGAGCAAGTAGCAAAACAGCATTGGAATCCGTACTCCACACTAACTGGTCACGATCAGGTAAGGTACACGGGACAGGCCAGCCCAGATTGTGTTGTGGTAAAAACAAGCCCTGATCACAGTGGCTTGAAACAACGATTGTTTTCTCACTCATTCTATACCTATAAGCACCGGACTGCAAACCACAGGCTCAGTGCTTCAAACCCACCAGCTGCTCCTCAGAAACCCTGTACAGGTCATTATAAGTTGTAACGGAATCTATGGCACTTAACAACAACAACAACCCATCCTAATTATAAACAGGGCCAAGCTGAAGGAAGCGCACACAGTGCAGCTCTTTATGCCTCCACCCAGACAAGACATATGTCACCTCCATCCACATGGGCACACCTCACCTAAGATTGCAGGGCTAAGTAATGCTACCACACACACAGAAAGAAAACCAACTATATTTGAAAAGCATCACTAATAACTACTCTGCCAACTTACTGAACATCTCCAAGCCAGTCTTCTCTGTAACAGCAAGCCAGTGTTAAGGGAACTAATGTCTGAGCACGTGACCACCCCGTATAATGCCTGGTCAATGACAGACAGGAAATCTTTCCGGATCTGAGCAAGACAATGCCAGGGGCCCTGTTTCTAATTCCACCAGAAGGACATGAAAATGGGCTGTAGCAGCAGCCAGAGGGCAGGAGGCCAGGCTAGCCAACCACCCCCAGGGAGCCGAGAATGTCCTGACCCAGAGGATTTTAAATTTTTTAGCACAAAATCAAGAACTCTCTGAGAAACCCAAAGGAAGAGAAAAATGCACAAAGAGGTCACAAAGGTGGCCCCACCTGGTGAGATCCATGAGCTGTGTATACTGTCCTAATACAGCCTGGCACTTTCATTAACATATTTAATCATGCTTTTATCTTCAATTCTCACAGGGCTTAAGTGTGTGCATTGTATTCCCAGGCCTGAAATAACAATGGTTATGTGGCTTCATGATAGATGTTTTTAATAAAATCAGTAATTACCCTTTCTGTACGTGTGCGTATGTGATTATCTTTTCATTTCCTTTTTAATTTTGGATTTTAGGTATGTGAGAAGGAAGGGAAACTAAGGTAGAACACTCAAAATGGTGATTTGGGTTTGGTTTTAGGATTGTCCTTGAAGTGTAGAACCTAGGGTATGGATTCCAATACAAGCTTAATGTAAAAAGGGCTGCGCTTCTGGGCCAAGTTGATTTGTATTTATTCCCAGAGAGGGCTAGTCCATAACATATCTGCATGGAGTTTTCAAATCTGTAAAATGGCATAAGAGTATTCCTCACAACGTTGCTGTGCAGACACACATAAATGATTCAAAATCCATTTCATTTAACAAATTCTTCAACAGCGCTTACTACATGCCAGGAACATAGTGTGATTGACAGATATTAACTCATTTAATCCTCAGTACATCCTTATCATGTTATTGAGGTCCACTGCGTATTTCTATTTAATACATGAGTAAAGTAAGATAAGGAACGCACAGTGGTTAAAATGCTCAATGGTTAACAGAAGGTTTGAACCCACAAGTTGTTCTACAGGAGAAAGATGGGTGGTCTGCCTCCATCGAGATTTACAGCCTTGGAAACCCTATTCGGTTCTATTCTCGAGGATCACTGTGGGTCGGAGTCAAACGGATAGCATCAAGTTTGCTTTTCGCTATTCTAAATTAAGGCATGAGCTGGCCTCCCATTCCCACTGGATGGTGACCCCAAAGAGACCCTGGGTGGTGCATATGGTTAAAATGCTGGATTGTGTAGCCAAGAGTACAGAGGTTTGAGTCCACCCAGAGGCACTTAGGAAGAGCTCAACATCCCAAACCAGACATTAAGAAGCCTGTGGAGCACAGCTCTACTCTGACACGTACGGTGTCACCATGAGCTGCACTCGTAATGGTTATTTCATTTTATTTATTTTTTTTATCTCTGAGAGATTGGGCAGCATTAGCTAGTAATTATACAGTTAGTAATGGCAGAGTTGAAATTAGAACCCAGGCAGACTGCTTTCAAGTCTTCTCTCTAAACCATGTTTAAACAGGTGGCTTGTTCCTGTTGCTGTTATTAATCCCATAGGCACCGTTTCGCTTAACAAGACCGCCTTCTGGTCTGGAAGCTCTGGCTGCTCTATGTTTAATGCCTGCCTTTCTGGTGGCACCCACACTACCTTTGGCTTGCTTTATGTTTCTAGTCAAACCGCCACATCGTGTAAGGAGTTCCATATGTTTGTTGCTCAGCACAGCCTGATATAGATTTGGCCTTTATTTGCACTCATTATATCTCAATCTGCTGGATATCTCAGGATTTGTTAAGTCTGGTTCTCTTTCAATGTATTGTTAAAGACAAATCCATCTGAACCTTAATTCTGCTTTTGTAAAATGAGGGGCCAATGTCTGTACCTACTGTTTCATAAACTGAAGAAATGGAACAATGCTAGTATCTAGTTAGCATATATGTTTTGAGCATAGTGACTACTGTCCACACTGTGGCCTTGGGTGGGAAGGGTTTTGGGAGTTTTATTTCATCCTGATTCACCTTCTCCTGGGGCCTCAGAGTGTATAGTTAGTGAAGGCCCTGGATAGAGAAAGCGGGTGGGTAGTGGATGGATGTTTGGTAAAGTAGAAAGTCAGTAAAAAAAAAAAAAAAAAGAAGAGCCACAACGAGATGGATTGACACAGTGGCAGAAACAGTCTCAAACATTCAACAATCATGAGGATGGCGCAGGACGTGACCGTGTTACCTTCTGTTGTTCATATACTCACTGTGAGTCAGAACCGACTTGACAGCACAAACCAATCTGTGTTGGAAGAAGTACAGCCAGAAGGCTCCTTAGAAGCCAGGATGGCCAGACTTCACTTCTCATATTTTGCTCATAATACCAGCAGAGATCAGTCCCTGGAGAAGGATATCACATTTGGTAAAGTGGAGGGTGAGCGAAAAAGAGAGAACATCCCCAACGAGATGGATGTTGTGAGATTGGTGCAGGACTGGGCAGTGCTTCGTTCTATTGAGCAGAGGGTCGCTATGTGTCAGTATAGACTCAACGGCACCTAACAACAACAACAAACCACAACATGGGTGATAGCATTAGCAACAGGTCTCTTCCACTTGTAGTTGACCATGTCATCTCATCTTCTAAGCCCAACTACATACTGGGGTTGTCTTTTAAAAAAGAGGGTGTGAAAATACATGGCACAGAGCAAGGGCAGGCAGGGAAATCGTTCAATTTCATCATGTCCAGGAGACATGTACCTTGAAGGCACATGTCCTTCCAAGTGCAAAAGCATCATCATCTTGCATACCCATCTCCTTGAAAATGCCCTGGAAGGATGGCTTGGGGTAGCCACAGCTGTGCAAATGTCTTCAGAAGAAGGTGCGTTCCTGGGGTTCTTCCCCATTTAGAACCAGTAACTCACAGCCTGCAGTCTTCTAGAAGAATCTGGGCTATTGCTTTTGAAATGCTTTCCTGGGGCCTGTGTTACAATCCATCTGCAATTGAAACTATGGAATGCAGGGATTCACATCTGATACGGTGGTTAAGAATCAGCAGAGCTGTCTGTCATTGGGACAGGAGGGGCTTAATGGTCATATGTGGAATACTATGGTGTCTACGTGGGAACAACAAATTAGATCCCCAAAAGAAGGGGTTTTTTTGTAAGCCAACAAGGATATAAACAAACCATCCTTTTCCCATTATTTCCTTAGGAAAAAAGTGACACAATTGAGGCAATAAAGACAACTACTGAGACTTCAACTTGTGGTTGATGTTGTTAGGTGCCATCAGGTCAGTATCGACTCCAAGTGACCTTATGAACAGCAGAAGGAAACACTCAGTGAGAGTAGACCAAAGGTTTTATATTTTTAAAAAAATCAGTTTCACTGTATAAAGAGCTTAATACTTGTAGTTTTGCTGACATAACAATGGCCAACAAGTTGAAGAGTGGACTGTTTTAGCCCTCAGCTGATAACCTGACAGAATTCTTCTTATGATGATCCCTTGACAAAGAGCATGGACTATTATCTGTATACTAGGATGGGATACCCAGCTTGACTGCTACTGCCAGGATCTTGGTACCCAAGAGAGCAAGAACTGGCAAGATGGTTCAGTGTCTTAGGAGAAAGAGATTGCCATCCGTGCCTTTGAAGTCCTGCCTCTTGCTTTCTAAATCGAGGCCACATTCCTAGCAATGACAGAAAAACATCCCCTGTTCCATGGCAACCTCCATTGTTACTTCCTTAGCTCTAATTTGTTGACATTTTTCTAATTTCTCCAGTTAGCACCATAATTCACCAAATTTAATTGTGTACAGTGTGTATGTTTCCATTTATCTTTGGGAGGGGTTACAATTCTGTGAATTTTAAGACATATATAGATTTCTTCAAAATACTAGCACTATTGGTTTTATCACCCTCAGCAAAGTACCTTGGACTCTCTCTGCCCCTTAAGCCCTGGAAACCATTGATCTATTCGCCATCAGTATCGTTTTGTCAAAGTTAACAATTGTGAAGATGGCCCAGGACCAAGCTGTGTTTTCTTCTATTGTACATAGAGGTCACAATGAGTCAGAACTGACTCCACAGCACCAAACAACAAGTACAACATTGTTTTGTCTTTGCAATAATGTCACATAACTGGAATCACACACTATGTAACCTTTTCAGGCTGTTGTCTTTACTTCTGCTAATGTTTCAGAGACTTGGCATTCCTTTTTATTGCTGCATTGTATTTTTTTTTTTTTTTTTTTT
>NW_006408541.1:22291887-22315844 GCF_000296735.1 Chrysochloris asiatica | reverse complement strand
CTTCATTGCTGTTTTTCCCTCACTTCCCCTTATCAGTGTCAAGCTGCTGCATTGTATTTTACTGTGTGGATGTAGCACAGTAGATCTGTTGAAGGCAATCTGGTTTTGGCGATTAAGAGTAGAGCTATTGTAAACATTACCTTACAGGTTTTTGTGTGAACATAACTTTTTAGTTCTCTAAGATAAAAACCCAGAAGTTAATTAACCAGATCATAATTGTGTTGTTTTGGGCCCGTGGAGGTGGTTTTGACTCACAGTGATCCTATACAGTATTTCTGAGGTTGTAATTCCTATAGGAGCAGAAAGCCTCATCTTTCTCCCATGGAGAAGCTGAAGGATTTGAACCACAGATCATAAGGCTAATTATCCAATGCATGAGTCTAGTAAGAAAGAAAAAGTTTTGACATACTGATTATTTAAACATAAGTGGAAACAGTTTATGTACATGATGATGAATTTTGTTTTTTTCTACATTTAGCAAAGCATCATGATCATAATGGATATATCAGTATATTTAAATCTTCCTCGTTGTTTTAATTGTGATGTTGTTTGTTGTTGTTACTATGTTTTCCTTTGATTCTCCATTTATTCTCCTACAATTTCTAGATGCAAAATCATTGTGCCAATTACTCTCCAACCCTCTTGACTGAGACATTAATTTTTCACATTTTATGAATCTCTGGATAATCTTTCCTCTCTTCTTTTTTGGAGGTCTGTTTTATTGTAAAAATTCTAATTTCTTCAGTCAGCGCCTTAATTCACATATATTAATAAACATGAAAGCATAGAAAATAGGTCCATGAATATACTGTGTTAGACACATCCCATTGGTTCTTTTCAGAATACTTTACGTATTTTATTGTGTTTGAGGATGAAGTTTACACAGCATATCAGGTTCCCATTTAAGAAGTTTTATACAAATTGTTCCATGATGTTGTGGGTTACAGTTTTCACAATGTGTAAGCATTCTCATTATTCCCATTCTGTCTGCATTAATTGAGCTTCCCTGCCCCTCCTCTTGTCAACTATGCTTTAGAGTAAAGGTTGATGGTTTGGTCTCACACTGCAGATTACTTAAGGGTACACAGTATGCATGGTGATATTTCATAAACCAATCTATAATTTGGGTTACAGGTGATCAGTGGAGTGGCTACATCTCCAAGTTGAAAGAGAATTTTAGGTCAATAGTCTTGGTGGTTCCTCTTGTGTGTATTAGTCTAGTATGTCTGGTCTTTGGGGGAATTTGAGATTCACTCAAATTTTCTCCCTTTCTGTTATGTCCCTGATCAGAAAGGTTGACAGTGGTATCTGAGCACCATCTAGCCCTTTACTAATCCCCGGCATGCAGTTGTACCCCACAGGCTGTGAATCACCAGACTGCAAAGATATCAAAATCTCTCAGAAAAGAAGAGAGTGAGAGAAAGCTTACATCTCTGTTGGTGATAGATGTCCTGTAGCAAGGTGAGAGGTCTTTGATGAACAGTGACACCGTAAAGCCTGTATAACTTCAAGACTTTATCTCATCTATGGGTAGCAAATGTTAGGGGGCAGTTTCTAAATTTAAAGCAGGAAAGGCTCCCAAATGGCAAAAACAAAACAAAACAAAACAAAACAAAACCCCTACTTATTTGGGCTGTTACTTACCAACAATCAGATGTTAACAAATTTTAGATTGGTCCCAGTGAGCTTCTTGAGCTAACAACTTCGAGCTGCTTTTGAGGAACTAGTTTAGGACCAGTGTACCTCTTTGACTCAGTAATGCAGCATTAGGTAATCCTGGAAGTATCTGTACGTGGACACGTGCTACCATTTCCCTTTAGTGAATACCTAGAGGCCATGAGGTAGGTGCATGTTTAACATTTTAACATGGTGAGATCAATTTACATTCCCACTAGCAGTGTAAAAAATTTCTATTTCCTTCTATGAACTTTTTTTTTTAATGAAAATTAGTTTATTTTTCATGAAAATATTCACAGCAAAGGATACATCATCTCAATGATTTCTGTCCGTACGATTCAGTGACATTGATTACATTCTACCATCAGTAACAAACTAGCTACCGCTACTAAACTTCTTTATTCTTTCGAGTTACTGATACCAATTCGATCCTGTGCTGATACAGAGCATAAACCTCAACATAGTAGAAATACTTTATTAAGGCTTAAGGATAATATAGTTTGTGGTATTTATCCAGCTTTACTGGCTTCATAAATTCTAGTTTCCAAGAAAATTTTACATTCTGTTTCCCATTTCTTTTCCTTTTGATCAGAATTCATAAATGAAAGCTTTGATCCAAATGTTCACTAATGGTAGCCAGCCACCCTTTGGTTCTTCTAGTCTCATGGCAAAGGAGACATGTCGGCAATCAGACATGTATTCCATCTCATCTCTTCTACTGGTCCCTGACTCTTCTTCCTTTGCTATGGCTTATATAGTTTAAACAATAATGACAATAGAACAACCATCACCAAGCCCGGTTTCCTCTCTTAATATATATATTTCCTTATTCTTAGGGGCAAATATTCTTCTGAGAATTTGGTGTCAATCACCAAATTGCAAATGTCTATGTATTTACGTATATATGTGTGTTGTTGGAGGATGCCATCGAGTTGGTTCTGACTCATGTTGGCCCTATCAATATACAATAGAAAGATACACTGCCTGGTCTGCCCATCCTCACTCTCCTTGTTGTGATGGAACCCATATTGTTCTCTTTCGCTGACCTTCTAGCTTCCTAAGCATGATACCCTTCTCAGGGACTGTTCTGTCATGATAAGATGTTCAAAGTACATGAGGTAGAATCTCCTAAAGAACACTCTTCCAAGACAGGTGGATTCATTGTTCTGACAGTCCTTAGTATATTTAATATTCTTCAATACCATGATTCAAAGGCATCAAAAGTCTTCTTTGAACTTCCGTATCCATTCATATGAGCTGACTGAAAATAACATGGGCTAGGTCAGGTATACTATATCCTCAAAATATAATCTTGTGATTATATTTTGCAGCAGATTCGCCCAATGCAATACATTATTTGATTTCTTGACTGCTGCTTCCATTAGAGTACATTGTGGAAACAAGTAAAATAAAATTCTTGATAATTTCAATCTTTTCTCCATGTATCATGACGTTGCTTACTGGTCTGGTTGTGAGCATTTTTGTTTATGTGGAGGTGTATTCCATATAGGGTGCTGCACTGCAGAACAAGCACTGGACTGCTAACCACAAGATTGGTGGTTTAAACCCACCAATCATTCTTTGGAACCCTATCTATACAAGTTTGAACCACAAGGTCGGCATTTAAAATTCACCAGCGGCTCCTTGGAAACCATATACAGGATCACTATGAGTTGGAACCAACTTGACGGCACTTAACAGCAACAACATCAATCTTACTGCTTATGGACTATTTGGATTGTTTACCGTTTTGAGTTTTTACAAACAAAGTTTTTAAAATTATCCCTGGTCATATCACCTGATGCCCACATAGGAGGGTTTATCCAGGAGCCTATTTCAGGAGGAAAAAAAAGTCTTCAACTTTCCTATAAAAGGCTACAATTTACTTAGAGTATACTGTATACTTTATACCTCCTTCCGACAGTGTGAAAGTTTACACTGCTCCATGCTTTGTTCAGGCTTGGCAACATTAGATACGACTTACCCTTTTTGAAACCATATCTTACAACAGTTCAGTCTCCCATGTCTAAGATTTTAACACAACTGATTACCTTTCTAATTAAGTCTTTGTTTCTGTTTCATAAAATCATTTTGTTGTTCATTGTCTCTTGTTTTGTAAATGTCTCACAATGATTCACTGCTATTTATTTGCTGTTGGCTTTGTACATTACAAATATTTAACCCATCTTTTAATCTGGGGTGGTTTTGAGGAACAAAAGTTTTAAATAAGTGAGTTTGTTGATATAAGCAGTACAAACTTTAAAGGGCATATTATCTTAGATGAATCATTCTCTACCCTACAATTAAGCATTTTTATACTTTTCTTAGAATATAAAGGTTTTGCCTTTTACAGATGAGGCCTTAATTTATACAAAAAAAAAAAAAAAAAAAGATTCTGTCAAAGGTGAGAGAGAAGATCCAACTTAATCTTTCTTCTTGAACAATCAGCTCTCCTACTACTATGTATTGGGTATTTTCCTAACCAACGTTTAAAAAAAGAAAGGTTTCATCTATATCCGAGTCTGTTTCTGTGCTTTGTGCTTTTTATCATTTCCTATTTGCCTGTCTCTGTGACTACAGGATGAGTCAAAAATTATCCACACTCTGGCTATAGAATTTATTTGAATAAACTTTTAGAAAAGGCAAATGCATAATTTTTTGACATTATCTCATTACTTTTCAATGCACTTTGTCTATCTGTCAACAAGTTTCCATATTCCCTTATTTAAAAATGTTTTAGGCTGAGCTGCGAGTCACAAATGCACTACTTCCTCATCAGAGGGGAATCTTCGTACTTGAAGGGATGCTTTCAGGGGTCCAAACAGGTGAAAAGTCAGATGGAACAAACAAGATCAGGACTGTAGAGAGGATGCTTTAACACCTCAAAGTGAACTTTTTGCAGAGTGTCAACAGTGTGGGCAGAGTTGTGGAAATGTGCATTGTTATGCAAGAGCACACAGAAGTCCTTGGTGTTTAATTACAAGTTTAGGCTTCAGCTCTTCAGTGAACATCACACTGTAAAGAGCACTGCTGATTGCTGACTGTTTTACCTCAGAGTGTTCCAATACTGGCCCTTAAGAAACCCAGAAAACCGTAAGTATCAACCTTCCAGCTGATGGCTGACTTTTTTTTTTTTTTTTTTTAAGTTACTGTGAATTGAGTGATAGTTTACATTGGAAAACTTCGGTTTTACACTCATGGTTTCATTGCAACGATTACAATCTCCTTCATGCATCATCATTCAATAGTGTTTTCTTCTATTCCCTCTTTTTTTTGGGGGGTGGGGGGGTTGAAGATGTACACCAAAACACCGAGGAATCATTTAAACAACCAAAGGGCACATTCTACAAGCCTGCACCGGGCCTCCAGGACACAACCTTTCTCTTCCCATGAGTCTAGAGTCCTCAGCTGCTCTGTCTCTCCATGTCCTCATCATTGCCTCCATCCTCAGCACCACTGCTTTTCTAGATAGGGTCTCACATTTTGTTCCTGCTCTTCTCTTTTGATGGGCCTAGGGGCCTCTCTTTCTGGAATGTAAGACTAACTACTCCCCCCTTTTTGCTACAAAACGTCTATCTTTTCAGTTGTGACACTGATGATAAGTCATGATAATTACTCACTGTTGATTCATAAGAATCTTATCCCCATCTCCTTTCACCAGACCTGTCTAGACAAGATGAAAACTATTCAGTGGGGATTCCACCCTCCCCTGCACACTATGAAACTAAACTCCCTCTTGAAAACTTGTAAGCCAGTCACTTCATGCCTTTACAGCCCCCGCATTGTAGGTAAATGATGTCTAAGTTGCCCATCCCTATAAACCCTGTGTACAGGGGGATGGGAATGATGCCTGCTGTCACACAAACTTGAAACCTAAGTCTATCATAGAATATGTCATAGGCAGAGCCATAGCTGATTTGCAAATGATATGCCACATAATCTACTGTCTCTCATCTATTTGACACAACCATTCCACATGCACAGTCAGTGTTGTCATCAGCTGTAGACAGCCATTTTACTATAAGTGGAGTACAGATAGTTTTTGACTCATCTTCGTATAATTGTTGCTAGGTACCGACTCATAGCAAACATGTATAGGGTTTCTGAGAGGTGGCTGGTAAGCTTGCACCACCGACCTTGCACTCTAGCACATGAACTCACAGCATTACACCAGGACTGGTATTTGGAATGTGCCTCTAAAAAAGCAGGCACCATCAAAATCTTATTGTAATAACAGCACAAATTATAGACATCCAAGGCTTTTGATTGTATGGATCATGACAAGCTATAGACAACATTGTGAAGTATGAGTATTCTGGAACACTTCATTGTGCATCTGGACCAAGAAGCAGTTGTTCGAACAGAACATGGGAAAACTGAATGTTTTCAAATTAAGACAGATGTGCAACAAGGTTGTATTCTTTCACCATACTTATTCAACTTGTATGCTGAGCAAATAATCTGAGAAGCTGGCTTATATGAAGAAAAACATGGCATCAGGATTGGAGGAAGACTCATTTAACAGCTTCAAATATGCAGATGATACAACCTTGCTTGCTGAAAGCGAAGAGGACTTAAAACATTTACTGATGAAGATCAAAGAGCACAGCCTTCAATATGGATTGCATCTCAATGTAAAGAAAACAACAATCCTCATCACTGGACCAATAAACAACATTCTTATCAATGGAGAAAAGATTGAAGTTGTCAAGGAATTCATTCTTCTTGGATCTACTATCAACACTCACAGAAACAGCAGTCAAGAACTCAAACGATGTATTGAATTAGGCAAATCTGCTGCACAAGACCTTTTTAGAGTGTTAAAGAGCAAAAATGTCAGCTTGAGGACTAAGGTGTGCCTGACCCAAGCCATGGTAATTTCAGTAACCTCATATGCATGCGAAAGCTGAACAGTGAATAAGGAAGACTGTAGAAGAATTGATGCTTTTGAGTTATGGTGTTGGAAGAGAATATTGAAAGTGCCATGGGCTGCCAAAAGAACTAATAGATCTGTTTTGGAAGAAGTGCAGCCAGAATGCTCCTTGGAGGCCAAGATGGCCAAACTTTGTTTCTCATACTTAAGATATATCGTCAGGAGGGACCAGTCACTGGAGAATGATATCATGTTTGGTAAGGTGGAGGACCATAGAAAAAGAGGAAGACCCCCAACAAGATGGATTGGCCAAGTGGCAGCATCGATGGATTGAAGTGTGGCAAGAATAGTGAGGTTGGCCCAGGATCGGGCAGTGTTTTGTTCTGCTGTGCATAAGGTTGCTATGGGTCCGTACTGACTTGATGGCACCTAACAACAACAACATGAGGTGGAATTGACTCAATGGCAACTTGTTTTATGTTTTATAACTTCATTCTGAATTTTGTTCATTATAATTTGTGTTCTTTTTTATTTCACAGCATTTTCTTCATGTCTTTAGCATTATTTAAAATAGCTCTGACAGGTAGGCATGGTTTCTGGCATGTTTAAATTGTGTGGAGGGCAGTTTGTCTCTTTATTCCTTATAGTAGCTTTACTGTTGCTCTTGGGTACCTTCAAGTCAGTTTTAACTCATTGCGACCATCTGTACAACAGAATAAAATCCTGCCTAGTCTTATACCATCCTCATATCTCATAATGATTGCTATGTTGGAGACACTGATTATCCTTGCCTTGGTTTGCTGACTTTCTATTCTACCAAGAATGATGTCTTCCTCCAGAGACTGGTCCCTCCTGATATGTCGTAATATGTGAGTATTCCATTTGTACTTCTGTCAAGACACATTTGTTCACTCTTCTGGCAGTTCAAGGTATACTCAATGTTCTTAGCCAACACCTTAATTTAAAAGCATCTATTTTCCTTCAGTCTTCACTGTTCATTGTCCAGTTTCTTGATCTTGTTCTATGTGCAGGTTCCACATGAGCACAACTAAGTGTCCTATAATTCCCATTCTTCACAATGGTATCTATAAATTGTTGAGCTCCACACAGTTGAATGCCTTCAGAGTCAATAAAATACAAGCAAACATCTTTCTGGTATACTCTGTTTTCTGCCAACATCTACCTGACATCCATATTGATAACACTCATTTCATGTTCTCTCCGGAATCCAGCTTGAATTTCTGTCAGTTCCCTGTTGATGAACTGCTACAACAGGTTTTGTTTTGTATGGGTTCTGATTTCAATCATTTTTTTCCCTCCCGTATAAGACATAAATTTTCCTAAACATTTAGAAGGCAATATAGTTCAAATTTTGACATCTAACTTCAGCGAGTTCTCGCTCTGGCTGTTCTTAGGCCATGTCTGAAAATATGGTGGACCAGTGTTGGAGGTCTGCTAGCTCAGCTTCTAGCTTCTTTCATCATGACCTTCAATTTCTTGTCACTCTTGTCCCTGAGCTGTTCAATATAGATTCTTCATCTCAGTATTTATGCCTGAGAGGTGGCTTTTGGTTGGTTACTGTTGAGAGTTTATGAGATCCAACTACCTCAGATTCTTCATACCTTCCTGCTGAGCTACTCTTGGCCTGTGCAAGATCCCCCTGCTTTAGCTATTATTCTTCAATTCTGTTTGCTAGTTTTCAAATGGGTTCTTGTTGATTGCGTTTTGATGCTGAGATTCATATGATACCTTCCTGCTTTCTTCTTCTTTTTCCTGCAAAGACTTGACGCCATGCAGGTTTTATATGTGTTTTTGGTTCTGATAACCATCTGATCATCTTTCCTTTACAGGGGACCTTGTGTTTTGCCTGGAATCCTAAAAATATGGAAATCCTATTTGTCTTTGAAAGTCTAGACATTTTCCTGGAATATATCTCAATGGTGACCAACCTAGTTGTCTGTGCTTTGACCCTCCCTAGTCATAATTTGTGACGTGTATAGGGTTTCCAAGGAGTGGCTTGTGAGTTTAAACCACCGACCTTGTGGTTCAAATTGGCCTTGAGCTCGGCGCCACACCAAGACTCCATAATTTATACAACAATTTCTAATCAGTACAATTTCCATACAACTTAAGTCCACCTGTTCTAACCCCATCCCTTCATATTATATATGTTGTCTACATATACATTCCAAATAGAACATTATTAATTTTTAAAGTAATGTTTTGTTAGATTTGCCACTTGGTTTACCAATTCCTAAACCCATAATTCTTTCTTGATTATTAGATTTTCTTTCTATATGGGTGGAAAAAATGCCTTTTTCCTGAACTACATTCTTTTGACTTTCCTACGGTGATGGTAACGGTTTCTTGGTAGCTAACTCTCAGTTTTTGTTAATCAGAAAATAGCTTTATCTTGCTTTGCTTTTCAACTATGTGTAATAATTCAAAGTATCTGTGGATGTTGCAGGTTTTTCACTTTTTTTTGGCTTTTGTTGCCACTGTTGAGCCATGTGTTCATTCCACGGTCTGGCCGTCTATAGCTCGTTTTGCAGTCTTCTTTGAAGATCTTTCAGTGCTCTGGATTTTTTCTGTAAGTGTAGACCTCTTTACATTAATTCTTCTTAGAATCATTATCAGTGTCAAACTGACATTTACAGTTTTTAAAGAGTCTCTATAAATATGCATTTTCTTCAATTTTCCAAGTCAAATAAAACAGAAGGTCTTCAAATATGGATATATTTATGTGTGTTTTATATGTACATGGGTACTTCAAAAGTCCATGGTCAATGAAAAAAGATGAGGTCATTTTTCCCACTAAGTTTCTGAAGTCTTCTCTTATATAGTATAAGACAGCAAGGTCAATTTGAAGCACAAGGTCAGTGGTTCAAAATCACCAGCTGCTCCTTGGGAATCCTATATAGGGTCGCTGTGAGTCGGAATGGACTCGAAGGCACTTGACAACAACAATAATATATATAATCATTATAAGGAGCTCTGGTAGAATAGTGGTTACTAATCGGGCTGCTAACCTCAAGGTCAGCAGTTCGAAACTACCAACTGTTCTGTGAGAGAAAGATGAGGCTTTCTGCTCCTGTAAAGATTTACAGCCTTGGAAACCTTGTGCAGGGTCACTATGAGTCGGAACCGACTCCATGGTACTTAACAACAACAACATAATCATTGTAGTCCCATATCTCTTAACTTGTCCCTGAAATTTTTTTATTTAAATGATCTTCCTGCATATGTTTTGGCTAGTTATTAACTTCTATCTTCTAAGCTACTAATTGTCTTCTTAAGTGTATCTCATTTTCTTTATAGTATATCCACTGCACTTCTAACTGCATATCTGATTTATATTAGTTTATTACTTTTTAAAAATATGCCTCATCACATTTGGTGCATTCTTGATCTATTATCCCATCTTTGATTTCTTTCAGTGGGTTGAGATTTTTGTTTGTTTGTTTCCTAGTGAGCTGTTCACTGTGGGAACACCATTTCAAGTGTCTAAGTTTAGCTGGCGGCAGAGCCTCTGGTTCAATTCCCCATAGCACTATTAAAACTGAAGCTCAAGCTCTTTTATTGGAAAGTTCCCTTAGGTCAAGTGTTGCTTCACACTCACTTACCACTCTGTTCTCAGCTCTCCTTTTATTCTTGTCCCCTAGAAATTTTACTTAATTACACTAGCTTAATTAATCATTAAAAAGCATATTTTTGTCATTTTCTCAATGTAGGTAATTGCTATCAACAAATTTTTTTAGAATAACTAGTTTGCAATATTAGCCTTAACGGAAATTAGTTGAGTAGTTTAGACATTACCATTTCTATAATCACAATCTCCAGATCTGTGATTTTCAGTCCCAGACAGTTACAGCACAAAGGTTAGGACACAACATGGAATGTGTTCAACAATAAGTGTGCTCAGGGCCTGTGCTTCTGGAATTGCAGGGTATTCATTAACGTCTACCTCTTACACATAGATGAGAATGGCAGTTTGACTGGTGACAAAATTGAAGTGTCAAGATTTTATAGTCTGTTAGTAGGTAATGCGTTATGGAAGAGTTTTTATCTTCTCCTTATACAGTGGGTATACCGCTGAAGCATCCTCAGTTTAGATTGCAGATCCATTAAGTTTCCTATGATATATAGACTAGGAATTCCAGAACAAGAATCATGCTCATGAGGAAACTGTACATCAACCAAGAAACAGTTGTTTGAATAGAACAAGGGGGTATTGAATGGTTTAAAATCAGGAAAAGTGAGCAGAAGAGTTTATATCACCATATTTATTCAGTCTTTATGCTGAGCAAATACTCTCAGAATAATTTGAGATTATCTGAAGATGAATGTGATGTCAGGATTGAAGGAAGACTCATTAACAACCTGCAATATGCAGATGATACAACTTTGCTTGCTGGAAGCAAAGAGAACTTAACATATTTCCTAAGGAAGCTCAAGACTATAGACTTCAGTGTGGATTACACTTCAATTAAAAATAATAATAATAAAAAAAAGAATCCTCACAATGGAACCAATAAATAACATGGAGATAAAACAGAGAAGATATTTAAATTATCAAAGAATTCATTTTACTTGTATCCACTATCAACACACATGGAAGCAGCAGTCAAGAAATCAAACAACACATTGCATTGTCAAATCTGTGATTTTAGTGTTAAAAAGCAAAGATGTCAGTTGAGAACTAAGGTGCACCTGATCCAAACCATGATACTTGTAAATCATCTCATATGCATGTACCAGCTTGACAATGAATAAGGAAGACTGTAAGAGAATTGATGTATTTGAATTTGAGTTTTGGTGAAGAATATTGGAAATATCATGGACTGCCAGAACAAACAAACTTGTTTTAGAAGAAGTTCAGCCAGAATGCTCCTTAATAACAAGTATGGCAAGAATTCTTCCTATATACTTTGGACATTGTATTAGGAGCGAACCAGTACATGGAAAAGAACATCATGCTTGGCAAAATAAGAGGGTCAGGGAAAAAGAAGATGACCCCTAAGGAGATGGGTTGATAGACAGTTGCAACATTGGGCTCAAACATGACCAATGAGATGCCATTGCTGGACTGGACCGTATTTTATTATGTTTTACATAGGATAGAAATCAGAACTGACTTGACATTACCTAACAAAATCAAAAGCATATTTTCCAAGAAAACTCTTATTATTAAAAATTAAGCCTCTATTTCTGTAAAGATAGTGTTTTTTATCTTTGAACATTTTCAGATTTATTCTTTAGAGCCATCAATTGTATGTTGGACCTTTACATTTCATGTGTATAATCTTACCTTCTAATGACTTTTAATCTTATTTTGATTTCTATTCTCCCCCCCCCCATTATTCATGCTCCTTAATATTTTAGGGGGTTCTGTTGTGCTGGTGCAGGATAAACACTAGACTTCTAACCACAAAGTTGATGGCTCACTCCCACCAGCCACTCCTTGGAAACCCAATTCAGAATCGACTCGACAGCACTTGAGTGTTTATTTTTCTTTGGGGTGCTTCTAATACGGTTCCTTCATTGCTGTGGAGTTATTTTGATATCGTATTTCATTCCTGACTTACGCACCCTCATGTTTCATCTCCTACTTTACCTTCTTCTGTAGGGAGCGCTCAGTATATAGAGGGCCTTTTTTCATTATGATTTTAATGTATTCATCTATTCATATGCATTATGTGACCCTGTGGGTTAATGCGCTGGACTACAAGGTCGGTAGTTCAAGCTCACCAGTCACTCCTAGGAAACTATTGTGAAGTGGTGTTGAGTCGGTTCTCAGCCAGTGTTACCCTGTATAGGGGTTTGCGAGGAACAACTGGTGAGCTTCAACTGCCAACCTTGTAGTTCAAATGATTTTGCAGTCCAGCACATTTACCCACAGTGCTCCACCAGGACTCCAGGAAAACCTTTACAGGGTCCCTATGGGTCAGAATTGACTCAACAGCACAACAACCCTATTAGACACTGTTTCAAGTATGTAGAGTATATGATTGGATGAACACAAAAATGTCTATCTTTAAATAATCTGCATTCCAAGGAATATATCTGATCTAGAAACATTGCAACGTAGTTCTTTTCACTCCCCTGCCCTGGGTCTTACAATATTTTTCTGCTTTGAAAGGGGCTGCAGTCTGACCACTTGTCTTTTATTCTGAATTTGAAGAAGATTGACTGAGCAGAGCATTGGTACCTCCAACAGTACATACACGCACGTTTGAAGTCAGCATGTTGATTTAAATCTCCTTCTTTTCTAAGCCTGTTTTTTAACTTTTTATTGTGAAATGAGTGAAACTTTACAGACAAGATCAATTGTCCCCTCGTGCAACAATTGACCATTTTATGGTGAACATTCCTGACTAGTGTTGTTGGTCCTTCTACATACCTCTCCTGTGCTTGTCTGAAAACTGGGCCATGAGGGGTGCTCCTATCCAGACCGGAAGGGCACTCAATGCCTTAGTCTTGAACTTCTGCAGTCTGTCGTTGACCAGTAAGGCTGATCATTTTTTTTAAAAAATAATTTTGAATTTGCTTCATATTTTCTCCCACTCTAATAGAATCCCTTTCAGAGCAGTTGGTAGTGTTAGTTAGCTGGGTAACATGTAGTTCTTCTGATCTCAGAGCTGTGGAAACTGATGTTGCATTTGTCCATTAGACTAACTGATTCCAAAATGTTGCCCTTTTGATCTCCATTGGTTAGTTGACTATTGTTAAGGTATACATACCTCATTAGTATTATTATTCCCCATATATACCTGCTTAATGTTTGACTGAAAACGGAGCCACCCTGTGAGATGAGTGCCAGACCTGATTGGGGGGTGCTGAGGGTAATAGGCCCATGGGTCCTACCATTCTCCATCCAATCAGTAGGCTTAGTCCCTTTTATGATACTGAGTTTTGTTCCGTATATTTCAAGGAGGGTATTTCTTGACTTTCTTTTAAAATCAATGGTGATAAAAATTAGGACTAAATGTATTTTATCTTAGCAATATTTCCTAAAAAAGAAATAGACATATTTATTTGTCTCCTCCCTCTAGTTTTCCTCAATTTTCTTCTTTTAAATTCTGTTGAACCTGTACTGGTTCTTTGTTTATAGTTATTCTTACCCATTTTTTACTACATTGAGTCCTACTTCAATTAACTAGCTGTAGGACAATTTTTAATTAGATGAGGGGAAGTCATATTCTATGCCAGCAGGAATTTTCCATAATTCACAAAGAAATATCTTAGGGCACAAAGTGTTAGGTGTGTACATTAGCTATTTTAACTAGCAAAGATCAATGTCTTCTGAGACTGTCTCTTCCACCATGATGGATGGATAGACTGGCTCCTTGGTTCTTTATTCCATCATTTCTTCCTTGCTTGTCTGTGATGAACTCACCACCCTGTGCTTTATCCCTGACATCAATGAAATGACTGGCTTTGCCCCTCACGGTACATCACAAATGTTGGTGGGCAAGCCTGTCTTTAGCCAAAGATGTCTTCTCTCTTCATTCAACCACACTCTGATTCTCCTTACATCCACCAGCCTTAACTTACAGTGATTGTTCCATAAAGCATTGTATTCCAAGTTTTAGCATAATACTTCCATTTCATTTTCTTCTGGTTTTTCTTTTGATGAAGGGACAGTTTCTGAAAGCAGAAGGACCTTTATTCTGCCATCTCAAAATCTAAAGTCTGTTACTCACCTTTCTTAACAACCTTAGACTTGTAAAAGGCCTCCAATGTTTTCCATATCAAAGTAGATTATAGGCTGTCCCCCCAAATGTCATTTGTAATTAGGTTGTCTGGAGCTTGAAATGCATTTTCTTATAGAATCGCATTATAAATGGTGGTTGGCAACCAAGGCCAGTTTTTCAAGAGGCTGTGTAGTTGGATATATTGTGCAAGTAGCATTATTCTGGCTTCACAAAACTGCCATTTATGAAGGTATTTCAATGGAAAAAAAAAAAAAATGAATTCTATGTTCCAGCTAGTAGAATATAGAATATCTTAAAATGCCAAGCTAACAATGTCATTTTCTTAGTTAAAATCCTTCAGTGGTTCTTGGCCTTGTTAAAGATTTTTCTCACTAGCCCACGTAGGTCCATGATATGGCACCTGTTGTCCTGTGTGATGAAGAACCAGTGCCCACGCTGGTCTTTCTGTTAGTGGAATATGTTGTGCATGTGCCCACGTTGGAGGTGTTGTAGATGTAGCTCTTCCTCTAGGTTTTTTGTTTGTTTGTTTGTTTTGGCGTTTAAAATCCTACTCTTAAGAATGCCACCCAAACTTCATTTGCTTAGATAACCTTCACACACCTCAACATAGGTCAAAGAACCCTGCTGAGACTACCTTCTAACAGCTTCACGTTTGTTTATATTTATACAGTTTCTGTCGAATCAGCTCAGACTCATGGCAATCCTAGGTATAGCAGAACGCAATGCTACCCATTCATATGCCCCGGTCATAGTCATTGGCCAAAACTGTTAATTAGAACTTATCAGTACCTATTTCCAGTGTCTTCAACCCAGGGGACTCCCATGCTAGCACAGTGTTGGACAATATTCTATTGTGGCCCACATGGTTTTCACTGGTTAATTATCATGAGATCATCAGGTCTTTTAAACTCATCTCTCTCAGTCTCAAAGCTCTACTGTAACATGTCTGCCATGGGTAACCCAACTGCTATTTGAAATAGCAGTGGCATAGCTTCTAACTTCCTAGTAACATGCAGACCACCACAGTACAACTGGCTGAGTAAGTGTGTGTTGCTAGATTAATGGATGAGGGAATGGTTAGCTATTTTGTGTCAAACAAACAGTGATTTATTTATTTTATTTATTTATTTTTTCCTTGTGCTTGAGGTAAAAATTTACAAAGATTCAATGTGTCTGCACCGTGCCCATTTCCTTTTATCTGTATTTCCTACCCATCTTTGTGTTTGGGGAAAATAGCATCCATTTGATCTCCTAATTGAGCATAAAGAGAAACACGTTCCTCTTGTTAAGTATTGACTTGTTTTTTCTGACCCATAGCGTTTCTGAGACATGAAATCTTTGAGCAGAGAACCCGGATGCTGGGCTTGAACCACCAACCATGCACTTAGCTGTCCAGTATTTCTCCTCCAGAACCACCACCAGGATGTTGTTGGTTTGTAGGCCAGTCTTCTGTTGTTCAGTTAAAATGTGGTCTCCCAAAACATTCATTTCCAGGTCAGAAGGGTATCAGGACTCTAGTGTGGCAGGTCTCCCAGTAGCTCACAAACCAGTAAGTTCAGACTTTGAGGATTTGGTTTTGTGTTTTACTTTTTCCCCCAGCTGTGTCTGGGTCCCTCTGTTGTGATCCCAGTCAGAACAAGCAGAAGTGATAGGAAGCCAGGCACTATCTAGTTCTTCTGTTCTTGGGGTCATGTAGGCTGTGGTTCAGTATTCCTTTGGACTAATTGCTTCCTTAAGTCTTTCTGGATGGAAAGCAACCAATAGTTGTGTCTTGAGGGCTGCTTGTAAGTTTCAAAGACTGAATTACCACTCACCAAAGTAGGCTGCAAAACATTGTCTCTATGAAATAACTGGTAACAATTGATGTAGATATCCTAATTCTATGATCTTCTATCTTGAAGCCTAGGAACTTCATCCCACAGGGTGTTTGTGTCTATGTTAATATATATACAGCATCTGTAATTATGTAGAAATAGGCACAATCAAGCATCTATCTAGAGGCGGGTATGCACTCTACCATACCTATTAACAGCCCTACCTAACTATCCATCCATAATTCTCAAATGATTGTTACTACTGTCATTGTAGAGTATCTCTGTCCCAGTATTAGTTCCCCTTGATTCCTGCTCTCCTCTGTGTCTTCCTTTGCTTTAGTGATGTTGTGCTGATTTCCCTCATATTGTACATCATGTTTCAATCTCATCAACATGTCTTCTCTCTGTCCCCTTCCTAGTAACCATTAAAGATTTTTGTTGTTGTTGTTGTGTGTAAACTTTTTCTTTTTGTTTGTTTTGTTTAAGTAATAGTGGTCTCATACAACATTTGTCCTTTTGTGAATGACTTATTTCACTCTGTATCTTATCCACCAAATTGATTCATGTTGTGAGATGTTTCACAGATTAATCATTCCACTGGGTAGATGGACCAGTTGGTACATTTTCTGTTGATGGACCCATCTTTTTGCTATTGTGAATAGTGATGGAATGAACATGGGTGGTGTGCATATGTCTGTTTGTGTCACCTCTGATTTTTTGAAGCTGTATACCTGGGAGTGGGATTCTTGGACCCTCAGACATTTGTAGATGTAGCATTTTAAGGAAGCTCCATACTGTTTTTATACTGTTTTCATACTAGTTGAGCCATTTTCTATTCCTGCCAGCAGTGTGTATAACAGTTACAATCTCCTTGAAACCTGTCCAACATTTGCTATGTGGTGTTCTGTTTAATTTACAACGTCATTGTTGGAGTGTATGATATCTCATTGTAGTCCTGGTCAGCATTTCATCTTATGGTTTGTTGGCCAGCTGAATGTCTTGAAGTATCTGCTTTTGTCCTCTGCCCAGTTTTAAATTGAATTGTTTGACTTTTTCTTGTCGATGTGTTGAAGTTTTATACATTTCAGAGATCAGGTCCTTGTCTGATAAGTCATGTCTTCTGATGTGCACATGTTTAATTTTTAAATTAGACAGTTCCAGTCCTCTAGTTTATCTTCAGCTGTTTGTGCATTTTTATTTATGTTTGAGGGTGTGTTTTTGCCAAGTATTAAGGAACCTAACTTTGGCCCTATTTTATGTACTAATAGTTATAGGTTTAGGTTTGGGATCCATCTTTATTTTATATGGTGACAAATAGGTGTCAGTCTCTGGATCAGATGGTGCTAGAAAAACTATCTTTTCCTTCTTTAGTCAAACAGTAGCTACTCCTAGATAGATGAATGTACTCTGGGTTCTCATTTCTGTTCCATTGGTTTATGTGTCTGCCATTGTATCACTACCAGGCTGTTTACACTATTGTGGGTGGTAGGGTAGGTTTTGACATGGGAGAGGGTGGATAATAAGATTTCCTAATTTGGTCTTCTTCTTTAGTAGTGCTATCCTTATCTGGGTCTTTTTTCTTTTCCATATTAAGTTGGTGGTCATTTTTTCTAACTATAACATGATTGGAGTCCTGGGGCGGCACTGTGAGCTAATGCATCAGACAGCAAAGTCATTTGAACTGCAAGGTCGGCAGTTCAAGCCCACCAGCTGCTCCTCGGAAACCCTATACAGGGTCGCTATGGGTAGGAACTGACTCGACGGCACTTCACAACAACAACAACATAGCATGATTATGGAGTCTGGATCAGGATTGTATACAGTTTCACAATGTGAAGTCTTCCTATCCATGAACATGCTATGCCATCATATAGGTCTAGTTGTTAATTTCCAAGTACTTCATCTTTAGGGTGGCTATTGTATAAGTGGAGTCCTGGTGTGGTGGATAAACACTGGACTGTGAACCACAAAGTCGGCAGTCTAAATCCACCAGCTCCTCCTTAGTTCTCACTCATAGTGACTATATATAGGGTTTCTGACTGAATGGCATCTAACAATAAAAATTGTATTGGCATTGTCTTTCTGGTTTCCTTTTCAGAGTTTTCTTTATAGTGTAGAGGAATCTGACTGCATTTTGTACATTGATAGATTCTGCACCATGGCAGAATTACCTAATTGTTCCAGTAGTTTTCTTGGTAAGTCTTAAGGGTTTTCTATGTATAGGATCCTATCAATTGCAAATAGAGAGAGTTTTAGTTCTTTGTCAATTTGGACATCATAACTTTCCCTTTCTTGTCTTACTGCTCTGGCTAAGATTTCCAGCAACCTTGAAAAGTATGGTAACAAAGGACATCCTTATGTGGTTCCCATTTGTAAGATTCCCATTTATAAGAGGGATGTTTTCAGTCTGTCTCGGCTGCAAGGAATGTTGGCCTTTGGACTTAGGGAATGTCCTTACTTATGTGGAGAAATGTCCCTTCTATTTTTGCTCAGTGAATGTCTATTGTATTTTATAGGTTGGATATACGTTCTTTTTCTGTGGTGTCTTTGCCT
Source organism: Chrysochloris asiatica (assembly GCF_000296735.1). Classification (NCBI taxonomy): domain Eukaryota; kingdom Metazoa; phylum Chordata; class Mammalia; order Afrosoricida; family Chrysochloridae; genus Chrysochloris; species Chrysochloris asiatica. The sequence continues at coordinate 22,297,212 of NW_006408541.1, read as the reverse complement.
GGCTTAGGTATTAGGGTTATGCTGGCTTCATAGAATTCATTTTAAGTGTGTTCTTTCCTTTTACGGTAAGTTTTTCTTTAAACTTGGGAAAATAAACGTCATCTTTTATTTCATTTCTTGTTATCGTCTGATATCATTTGATAATGAAACCATTTATTCCCCCCTCCCTTTTTGTTTTGACACAGTCTTCATTTAATGATTTTAACTGTTAAGAATTCTTTCCTGGGTTGGTAACTGGTGGATTTTGTCCTCTGTGTTGCTGTCTGATGTCTGATGTCGGTTCTCTATCTGAAGAATTCCTTTAACATTTTTTATTAGGTTGGTCTGATTTTTTAAAAATTCCCCTACTTTCTATTTATCTGGAACTCTAGCTGGTGATCCATAATTCTCCATGCTCACTTATATTATACTGCCTCTCCTTCTACTTCTCAGGGCTTTGTTGCAAGGAAACTTTTGTAGCCATTAGTATTCTTGATGTCCCTGACCTAGATATCTTGGATGTGGATCACTTCTATGTTAGATATAACAACTAAGTTTCAGCCTCAAGAACTCCGTATAGCATGAGTCACTGTAAGTACAAACTCTGAAAAGTATCAAACACGATGCATTATCTGATTCCTCATAGTGTCAGTTTTATATACCTAAAATAGGAAACAAATTGGACTATAGGGCCGCAGAGTCTTAAATGTCTCTCCAGCTCAACCATTTCAAAACTATGATCCTCCCTCTGGAGTTTTCTGGGATGGTGTCATTTTTAAAATAGATTAGACCTGTCAGTTTTTGCACCCTGACTTTTCTTTCATTGTTGTTGTTAAGTGACATCAAGTCAGTTCTAACTCACTGTGACCCTGTATGGAGTTTCCAAGGAGCGGCCGGTGACTTTCAACTGACCTCTAGGACCAGTGCTGAGCCTACAGTATATCAGGATTCCTTTCATTTATCCAACTTTAGAATTGTCCTGTTTTTCTGAATTGTTTCTGTAAGAGCTAAGCAGAGCAGGAAGTACATAAGATATAATCTTCTCTGTGACCCAGCACTGACCTTTTTGTTTCTAAATGTACTTTACTTTACCAAGTTTTCGTGTCTACCTCTGCAATGTACCGTGTCTAGCATGGTGACTGGCAGTCTGAAGAGCCTCAATAAAGGCTGATGGAATAGAATGGCTGTTTTCAATGGAGGAAGGGTACAACCTCAAGAAGAATGTTGACTAACAGAACGTGATCTCAAGAAGCCCCAAGAAGAGCATGGGAGGAGGTCCTCTGAGACATGTATGAACACGAACAGCTACAACTGTGGGCAGAAGACAGAGCCTCATGTTGACAGCAGCTGTGCTTTACCTAGGGTGAGTGATGGGTCTAGCATGCCACAGTGGAAGTGCCATTCCCAGACACTCAATTCGTCAATATGTTTTGAATGCCTTCTCTCTGCCAACTCTCTTGGTGTTTGCTCCCTAGCACCTTCCAGTTTGGAGTATAATCAACTGTGGGAGCAAGTGGCCTCCAATGGCGGCCAGACGATGGCCAACATCGAGCCTATAGTCCTGCAGATGCATAGCTTCGTAACACATCAGCACTGAAGGGGACACCTCAGCATCGCCTCCTGCCCACTGATTTTACTGAAGAGGAACCTGAGGTACAGAGAAAGGAAGGGACACAACCATGCATGTTATCTAGGACCACCACTCCTTTTTTCCCTGTTTTCCAGGTACTGGAGCTAGAAGAATGGGCTTTGGCCATCGCATGAGCTTGGTAGCATTGGTAGCATAGAAAGTGATAAGAGAGCTATGGAGTCTCTGCAAGAGATGAGGGTCATACATGGAGACCTTTGTCTAATGATGAAAAGCAGAGAGAAGACCTAGACCCATGCAGGAAATGTAGGGTCCATGGGGATTCAAGACCTTATTTAGTTCATACCTCCAAGGGTTATTTATGAGGCTGCAATGATGCTTACTGTAGGACTCAGCACATTATTTTACAGGACCCATTCATCCCTTTTTATAAAAGGAATGTGTTTTCAGAGTCCATGGAGATAGGACTGGGCAAACAAGCCAGCTTAATGGTAACTAACGAAAACAACTGTAACTGGCCCTGTGTCCTTTAACTGCCAACTGGAAAGAAGTGAGAACGGTGCATATAGCTCTTACTTAGTTTAGGCAAGAGTGGAGCCCTGGTAGTGTGGACTGTTATGTACTGGGCTGCTAACCGCAAAGTCAGCAGTTCAAGTCCACCAGGAACTCCATGGGGGAAACCTGAGGCTTTCTGCTCCCAAAAAGATATATAGCCTTGGGAATCCTATACAGGCTCACTATGAGTCCCACCGACTCAAGAGCATGCCACCAATAGTTGACCTACCTCCCAGACCACTCCTCCAATCACACTCCAGAGGATGTATTGTAAGGTATAGGAGCTGAGCCACATGCAGATTTCAAACTAAATCCCTTCACTTCAGAACGCTCCTTCTCCTCAAGGTAGACAGAGCTTAGGGATCAGAGGTCCCCTAAGTTATTCACTCTCCCCCCAATGCCCAACCGAACCCCAGAGCCTAGCAATAGAAGCCTTCTCAACCCCCCTCTTAAAAGAGCTCTAGCATCTCTCTTTAATGCAACAGGTCTAATTGCCTACTCTGAAAACAGCTCGATTCTAAATGATCCTAAATGGCCTCTAATACCTGTAATCTGCTGGCTGCCATGCTGGCCTGCCGCATTACTAAAGGCTGCTGGGAGTGGGCCTGACTCCCCCCAGAGCTGGTTTGCTCAGTAAACAGCAGGCAGCATAGCGGGAGGCCACAGAAATCAGGCTCCATTCCAAGGGAAGGCTGAGAAATTGATGAAAATGCCACTGGCCTATTCACCAGCCTAATTTGATTCCAGAAAATCAAGCAGAGGAATGCGGACAGCCCTGCTCCACACATATAGTGTTCCTTTGCAGGACTGGTGCTCAAACATGTTGTGCTCAGTCGCTCATCTCTCTCCAGCACCTACACCACCCATGAGCAAGGCGTCCAGTGGCGGCTGGCACCAAAGGACCTGATTGCTCTACAAGTACCAGCTATGTGACCTTCAGCAGGTTACCTCAGCTTCCTCAGTGAATTACTGGAAGGATGAAATACCTTAGCGATACACGGTACTTGTGCAATGTCTGGTTTAGAGGAAATGCCATACAGTAAAACCTACACAAGCCAGAAACCTGTCAAAGAAACAAAACTCATTATTCTCAGCTCATAGACACCCCAGCCAATGCAGAAAATGTATGAGACCTGGAAACAAAGCAGTCCTGTCCAGTTCCGGCTCTTATAGCCAACACCACAGACGTAGTCCCTGACTGAGGACCAAGTGGCCATCAGAACGAACCCGTCTTAAGTTGGTGTTGATGTAAGTCAAATATTCATGGTTAAGTTTTCATTAGCATGGCTGTTCCTTTATATTCTCAGTGCCATCACAGCACTCTATTCAGTATCACAAATGATGAGATGCATGGGCACTGTAGGATAAGCACTGGACCACATGGTCGGCAGTTCAAACTCACCAGCCACTCCTCAGAAACCCTATAAAGGGACACTATGAATCGGAATCAAGTTGAAGGCACTTAACACCACCACCACCAAAACAGACATTCGAAGTGAAGTTTGTTCTAACTCCAGTATGTTGTAAGCCAGGGACGACCTAGACACTAAAGTTAAGACAGGACAGTCTAGTTATTCCAATGCCTGACAGAAGAAAGAGTTTAAAACAAAAATAAATGCTGCCTCCCCTCTACTCCCAGGTAAGGGACCCAGGAGGTAAACATTTAACCCAAACAAAAGAACAGTTAACGTTTATCACATGCTGTCTACATTATATCAGCTAATCCTATGGCAACACTATGAAATCATTCTCATTCCAATTTTACAGACATCTAAACTGATACTCAAAAGAATGAAAAGTTAGACAGCTGGGAATTTGGGAGCTGTAAATTTGAATCTAAATTTAGTCTAGAAAGGATCTCTGGTAGCGTAGTGGTTACGAATCAGGCTGTGAACCTTAAGATCAGTAGGTCAAAACTACCAGCTGCTCCACGGGAGAAAGATGAGGCTTTCTACTCCCGTAAAGAATTACAGCCTTGGAAACCCAGTACACGGTCGCTATGAGTCGGAACCGACTCCACAGCACATAACAACAACAGTACTCTTATCAGTGATTTGTATTCTACTTTGTGATCTTCAGTCTTCAGCATACATGTCACTGTAAGCCTGCAGTACAGAATCACACCTATGTGTGAATATTCTTCCATGATTGGCCACTTGGACAATGAGGACACATCATTACACTGCTGTAAAATGAGGCAATCCTATGAGTGAACTTAATGTCTCTTCAAGACTGACTTAGTGATGACACGCAGAAAGTGTCAACTGCAACACAGAAAAAGATGCTCAGCTATCCTATTAGCTGGACAGATGATACCATTTTTGAGTCATCAGCTTGGCAAAAGTGGAAACCTTCCCAATGATTTCAAGATTGATAAAGAAGGGGAAAAGCAGACCCTTTTACAACGCTGGTGAAAGTTGAAGTTGGTAGAGTCACTTTTTGGTAAGGCCTACCTAGTAAAATCCAAGTATTACTTGCATTCGAGTCAGTTCTGACTCATAGTGACCTCATATAGGGTTTCCGAGGAGCAGCTGGTGAGACTGAACCAGCGTCCTTGTGGTTAGCAGTTCTATACTTTTCCTACCATGTCACTGAGAAAATATTCACTCCTATTCCCCAGTAACATGGTTTGAGGAAATTCTTTTAAACACTATATTTACTGAAAGTTCTAGAACATTACCCAGTACACTGTGTGTGACTAAAAAATTCAATTTTCATTATCTGTAGTAGCTCCTCTTATGTTCTTTCAGGTTGCCATAAGCATTGAATTAAGGAATGCGAAAGAGTTGCTACAAAGGGAGATGCAACCCTTGGGTACCAACATTTTTGTCATTGGATCCACATATGATCTTGATCTCATAACCAGGAACACTATGTAACTCATGAAGTTTTTCTAATACAAATTTTCTTTGTAAGACACTTCATAGCTCCCTTCTACTTAGAAACAACACTTCACTATTTTTATGTATTGCATTGTGCACCTCCCAATCCTAATTGGAATCCTAAATTTAGAATCTTAATCCCTGTATCTATCTTTAAGTGTGACCATGTCATACTAGAGAAAGATGGGTCCTAAACCTCATCACTTCAAGTTATAAAATGAGCTGAAATGTGAGGGCATTATGTTGAGTGAAATTATTCAGTCACAGAGAAATACTGCATAGGACCACTACTGTAAAAGGCTAAGAAAAAGAACCCATACT